>NC_141161.1:129386694-129401694 GCF_053477565.2 Lygodium microphyllum
ATTATGAAGTGCAACGGAGGCACGAGAATAATTACAAGAAGCCAAGAAGGCTAGAGGGACGAGAAAATCACAGACAGAGGGTGGACGCTATCAACTTGCATACCACGACGCCATCATGTGGGTGAGGGAGGAGTACTACCCTCATACACACCTCTCCTTAAAAGAACGACGCCCTCGTGTTCAGTGTGCAAAGGAATAGACTTGCACGCAGAGCGGTGTGTTGAGACTCAAAAGTTCGGGGGTCTAAACATGTCTCACTATCAAGACAGCCAGTGTCTGCCCGCTAGACCTAACCTATGACCACAAACTTGGGGGTCTTTGTCGACTCAATATCAAGCCGACCAGTGTCTTCCCACTAGGTGCCATGCCCACTGACTCAATTACAGGTGTGGAGACATGGTCTTATTGACTCAAAGATGATCATCCACTGACTCAATTTACATTTGTGGAATGATCCCAATCTGGCTGACTAGGAAGAGAAAAATAATATTGGAAACACATCAATTCAACCATCTGCTGACCAGATTTACAATCACAGAATGGAGAATAACCAAGTTAAAACAAGTTGTGTTCACTTGAAATAACTGAAGGTCCTGACAGTATGAGTGTGCAGAAACTGTCAGTGGACTGAAGAGGCGAGGCGCGTAACTCAGCTGGGAGTGTGCCACGCCATGAATGCAAGGGCCCATGAAGAGGCGCCCTGAGGTTGATGGCCCCAATTGGCCAAATCTGTCAATCTAGTCTGAATGTGTTTGCGCGAGGTGCGCGGTGATGGCGCACCTCCCCTTAAAAGAACTTGGGCCAGGTAAGCCCAAACTTTCTGATTATGGCCCCAATTGGCCTGATTTGTCAATCCTTGGATCATCTGGAAAAGAAGGCCCCAATTGGCCTGATCTGTCAATCCTTTGTTCAGATAGTAGGTGCGTTTTGATGACGCACCTCCCCTTAAAAATAATTGGGCCAGGTAAGCCCAATATTTTCGTGTATGCCGCCGTCTTGCGAAGGTAGCATTTTTGTTGGTGCATAAAGCACCCAATAAAGGGGGGATAGCCGTTCGTTTATACTCGTGGCGACGCGAGTCTTCAGCCCTCGTCTTGGCAGCTACATCGCCAATTAACCGAGCAGCAGCCGTTCTTTTATACTCGTGGCGACGCGAGTTTGCAGCTCTTGTGATGACGCCTCCAGCGCCAAGTGCAATAGGACTTGCCGTTCGTTTATACTCGTGGCGACGCGAGTTTCCAATCCTTAGAATGACGCATAAAGCGTCCAGTGAAGAGGAACTAGCCGTTCGTTTATACTCGTGGCACCGCGAGTGTTGGACTGCTCTCCTCGCAGCTTGCACATAAGCCATTCTTTTATACTCCTGGCGACGGGAGATCTTTATCCTTCGAAGATGTACTCGATTCAAGTACCACATAGTAACTGGATAAATGGCCGTTCGTTTAGGCTCCTGGCTCAGGGAGCTTGGTGTCTTTTCAGGCTGACCCTGAGAAGTGCCCGTTTCTTTATTCTCCCGCGGCAAGGAGTCTTCCAGGTAAGATATGCCCGTTCCTTTATTCTCCCGCGGCAAGGAGTCTTCAAGGTAAGATGTGCCCGTTCGTTTATTCTCCCGCGGCAAGGAGTCTTCAAGCTAAGATGTGCCCGTTCGTTTATTCTCCCGCGGCAAGGAGTCTTCAAGGTAAGATGTGCCCGTTCGTTTATTCTCCCGCGGCAAGGAGTCTTCAAGGTAAGATGTGCCCGTTCGTTTATTCTCCCGCGGCAAGGAGTCTTCAACATAATGTGAAGCAAAGTTGTCCGTTTCTTTATCCTCCTGGCACAGGGAGTCTATGAACAGATCTTCAATAAGCATAGCCATTCGTTTACCCTCCTGGCAGAAGGAGCCTTCGAAAAGATAATCAATATGCATAGCCATTTCTTTATCCTCCCGGCACAAGGAGTCTTCATTTTGACATGTGGCCATTCGTTTACCCTCCTGGCGCAAGGAGCAATCGAAAATATCATCAATCTGCATAGCCATTTCTTTATCCTCCCGGCGCAAGGAGTCTTCAACACAAACTGTTACCGTTCGTTTATCCTCCCGGTATAAGGAGTCTTCCACATAACCTGTGGCCGTTCGTTTATCCTCCCGGCTAAAGGAGTCTTCCACATAAACTGTTGCCGTTCGTTTATCCTCCCGGCTAAAGGAGTCTTCTATATAACCTGTGGCCGTTCGTTTATCCTCCCGGCTAAAGGAGTCTTCATCATCCAGGATGGCCGTTTCTTTATTCTCCCGGCTAAAGGAGTCTTCACAAGAAGATGTCGCCGTTTCTTTATTCTCCCGGCCAAAGGAGTCGTTTAATTGTAGCTCATGGTGAAGGACCGTATCTTTATCCTCCTGGGTCAAGGAGTGGAGGAATGTGTTCTCAATCTCCTGTATGGCCCATTCTTTATCCTCCTGGGTCAGGGAGTCTTCAATTCTGCCCTTCTCTGCATAAAACTGATGCTCTTCAAACCCGACCATGACCTCCAGCAGCCCGATGATACCAAAGGGAGGGTCACCAATCCGCGAACTCGCATCCGGCTCCGTATGGCCCCTTTTCCCCTGGAGGGCTTCACCCCATCGCGGCATAAACTGGTCCATGTCGGTCTTCTTCCACAGTAGGATTTCATCATCTGAACTTGGGAGCTCGGTTTCTGCCTTCACCTGTGAGGATATACAGACCGCTCTCCCTTGCTGACGATTATCTTCCTCACCTGCTTCGGGCTTGACTTCGTCTGCTGTAAGATTTGCATTCTGCTCTTCTTTATCTTCTTCTTCTTCTTCTTGTTCTTGTTCTTCTTCTTCTTCTTCTTCTCCGTTTTCTTCCTCTTCTTCTTCTTCTTCGTCTTCTTCTTCTTTTTCTTTCTCTTCTTCTTCTTCTTCTTCTTCTCCTTCTTCTTCTTCTTGTCTTCTGGCCGTTCGTTTATTCTCCCGGCTCAAGGAGTCTTCATGGATGTCAGTGTGGAATATGGCCGTTCGTTTATCCTCCCGGCTCAAGGAGTCTACACCTTGTGGTCTGGCCGTTCGTTTATCCTCCCGGCTCAAGGAGTCTTCATAACAAAATGGATCATGCGAGTACGAAATCGACTGCATGCCATAGGGAGGGAAAAATGGTTGGGGATGGGCTAAAATTGCCTCATCTAGAATAATACATTGTTCCAGGATCACTCCATCTGATAATAGATGCGACTCTGAGGTCGTCTTTTCTTCAGCACATTCTTCTATCAAGACGTCATGAAACAAATAACTAGGCCCAAAGGCCACTGGTAAGCATACTGGAGCTTGAATGGCCACGGTTTCATTTATACTCGCCCGTTCCACTACGAGTTCTTCAGGCTGCTCTTCTATATCTGAATCCGACCCAGAGGTCGCTTGCCATTCTTCATATTCTTCTATAAGCACTCCATCTACCATGTAACTGGGCAAACTGGCCCCTTGTATGTAAACTGGAGGCTTCTGGACGACGGTTTCATTTATACTCGCCCGTTCCATTACGAGTTCTTCATACTGATTCTGCATATATGACTCACTGCCCACAACTGATTCAACTGGACCCAATGGTTGCTCATAATATTGTTGATCATTTCCTTCTGAAGTATGGCTATCCTGTATGTTTTGATCATAAATTGAGTCGTCACGCCAGCTTTCTGCTCTCCAATAATACTGCTCATAGTCTGCTTCTTCTTGATTGACCCTTTGCTCATCTTCAGCATCGGAATCTGTATATACTGAATTCATACTACTGAGCTGTACCTGGACAGTATCCTGAGCTTGTTGGCTGTGTACTGCCAGCGCTTGCTTCATCCTTTCTACCATTATCTGTTGTTCGGGAGTCAGTTGGCCCTGTGATATCATCTGTTCGGCCATGGCTATAGTGCTTCCTGCTGCAGACCAACAATCTGGATCATTCAATAGATCTTGTGCAACTCTAGCACTTTCTGACTCCAAATTTGCATGTGAATTATGCATAGCAGCACACTGTTCTTCTGACTGACTTTCTGACTCGTACTCACTATCAGAGGAGTAGCCTTCAGCATCTTCTGTAAGCTGGCATACTGGGATTATGTCAATTTGCCTTTTCTCATCTGGCATACCTCCCTGTGCAATGATTTCACCATACTCTTCTGTCATGAACATTTGTAATTTTCGCTCCACCAACACGAGGTCGAATGACAGGTTTTTCTTGTGTTCCTCAGACCACTCGATTATGTTATCATTGACTTCTTCAAGCTTGATTTTGATATGTATCTGCTGTTGCTTAATAAGCTTTAAACGAGTGTCTAGATCTACTTCTTCATGCTTCGAAAATTGATAACCACCTTGCAACCATTTCACCTTGGTGGCCCAGAGAGCTCTTCTGTCATCTTCAAAATCGAACCATTGGGCCAAAATTTTGTATTTTTCGGCATAAAAATCTTCAATTTGCCGTTTTTCAGCCTCAAATCCAGTTTTTTCGGCTTCTTTCTGCTCAATTCGCCGTTTTTCGGCCTGAAAATCAGTTTTTTCTACTTCTTTCTGCTCGTTTTCCAGTTTTTTCGCATAAAAATTCTGATTTTGCCGTTTTTCGGCCTCATTTTTGGACCAGTGAGTCAAATTCTTGTGTTTTTCAGCATAAAACTGCTCATTTTGCAGTTTTTTGGCCTCTTTTTCAGGCCTATCCACACTTTTGTGCTCATTTTTCACTTTTCCAGCACCTTTCTTCTTTTTACCCATCCTACTTTGCCCAGGACTCACTCACCCGGGGGTCATTACGCACCAGCCGAGGAGTTTGCTCTGATACCAAGTGTGACGACGACCTCTCGGTGCCGTCTTTGGGTAGGCAACACCCACCCTATGGAGCCTGCCTCATGAGGGATCACCCTCTATTCGGTAGCCCCACAGCAGTGCGGAAGCGTTTTTGGAGGTAACACGGAACGCGACACGGAACGCGTCACGGAAAACCGTAGGTAACACGTAACGGGCAAGGTAACACGACACGGAAATGAGGTAACTCGATATGTATATTATGAAGTGCAACGGAGGCACGAGAATAATTACAAGAAGCCAAGAAGGCTAGAGGGACGAGAAAATCACAGACAGAGGGTGGACGCTATCAACTTGCATACCACGACGCCATCATGTGGGTGAGGGAGGAGTACTACCCTCATAGGTGTTTTCGGCTCCAACGGCAAGGCATACCTACAAAGCCCGAAATTTTCCTTGGGGGGGGGGGGGGGGGGGGGAGGGCGCATCGCGACATGGCGTGTTGAGGGGGGAAGGGGTGGCCGAATTTTGGGGGGGGGGGCGCTGAATTTTGAAGGGGGGGGGGCGAATTTTGAAAAGGGGGGGGGCCGAATTTTTGAGGGGGGGGGGGCGAATTTCTGAGGGGGGGTGGTGTGTGTTGAGAGGGGCGGGGGGGGGATATTTGTAGGGGGGGGTGGCGAATTTTTGAGGGGGGTGGGGTGGGGGGAGGGGTGGTGTGTGTTGGGGGGGGGGGGGGGGGGCAGAATTTTTGAGGGGGCGTCATGGTGGGTGGGTGGGTGCGTTAAGGGGAGGGGAGCACGTCGCGTCGCGTCATGTCATGGGGCGGGGGGGGGGCATTGCGGTGGGTGGGTGCGTGTCTTAAGGGGAGGGGGGCACGTCGCGTCGCGTCGTGTCATGGGGGGGCGGGGAGGGGGGGGATCCGATTGGGGGGGATGTCATGGGGGGGGGGCGCGTCGCGTCGTGTCGTGTCATGGGTGGGGGGGGTGGGGTGGGGATGTCATGGGGGCGGGGACGCGGCACGTCGCGACATGGTGTGGTGTGTGTTGAGGGGGGAAGGGGGGCGCGTCGCGTCGCGTCGTGTCGTGTCATGGGGGGTGGGGGGGGATGTCATGGGGGAGCGCATCGCGTCGTGTCGTGTCATGGATGGGGGGGTGGGGTGGGGATGTCATGGGGGGGGGGCCGGCACTTCGCGACATGGTGTGGTGTGTGTGGAGGGGGGAAGAGGGAGAGGGGGGCACGTCGCATCGCGTCGTGTCATTGGGGTGTGGGGGAAGTCATAGGGGGGCGCGTCACGTCGTGTCGTGTTATGGGTGGGGGAGGGGGTGGGGGGGGATGTCATGGTGAGGGGGGCCGAATTTTGGAGGGGGGGGGAGAAGGGGGGAGGTGGGGGGGGTGAATTTTGAAGGGGGGGTGAACTTTTGAGTGAGGGGGGAAGGGGTGGGGTGGGGTGGTGTGTGATGGGGGGGGGGCGAATTTTGGAGGGGGGGGAGGGGTGGTGTGGTGTGGTTTGTGTTGGGGGGGGGCGAATTTTTGAGGGGGGGAGGGGTGGGGTGGTGTGTGTTGAGGGGGGGGGGAGGGGTTGTGTGGTGTGGTGTGTGTTGGCGGGGGGGGGGAGGGGTGGGGTGGTGTGTGTTGAGGGGGGGGGGGGAGGGGTTGTGTGGTGTTGTGTGTGTTGGGGAGGGGGGCGGTTGAATTTTTGAGGGGGGGGCAGAATTTTTGAGGGGGGGGAAGGGGTGGTGTGGTGTGTGTGGGGGGGGGGGGGCGCGTCGCGTCGTGTCGTGTCATGGGGGCGCATCACGTTGCATCGTGTCGTGTCATGGGGGGTGGGGGGGATGTCATGGGGGGTGCATCGCGTCGTGTCGTGTCATGGGTGGGGCGGGGTGGGGTGGGTATGTCATGGGGAGGGGGGGGTGGGCACGTCGCGACATGGTGTTGTGTGAGTGGAGGGGGGAAGGGGGAGGGGGGCACATCACGTCGCGTCGTGTCATGGGTGGGGGAGGGATGTCATGGTGGGGGGCGGGGGGGGGGGGGGCGGCACGTCGCGACATGGTGTGGTGTGTGTTGAGGGGGGGCCGAATTTTGGAGGTGGGGGGAGGGCGCGTGGCGACATGGTGTGGTGTGTGTGGGGGGTAGGGGGCCGCGTCGCGACATGGTTTGGTGCCATGTCATGGGGCGGGGGGAGGGGGATTTGGGGGGGGGCGCATCGTGTCGTGTCTTGTCATGGGGGTGGGGGGGATGTCATGGGGGGCGCGTCGCGTCGTGTCGTGTCATGGGGGGGTGGGGTGGGGATGTCATGGGGGGGAGGGGGGCGCGTCGCGACATGGGGTGGTGTGTGTTGAGGGGGCGTCGTGTCATGTCATGGGGCAGGGGGATGTCATGGGGGGAGGCGCATTGCGTCGCGTCGTGTCATGGGGGGCGTGTCGCGTCGTGTCATGGGGGGTAGGGGGGATGTCATGGGGGGCGCATCGCATCGTGTCGTGTCATGGGGGGGGAGGGGCGCGTCGCGTCGCATCGTGTCATGTCATGGGGGGTGGTGGGGGATGTCATGGGAGGGCGCATCACGTCGTGTCGTGTCATGGGGGTGGGGGGGATGTCATGGGGGGGGTTGTCATGTTATGCTGGGGAGGGGGCGCGTTGCCTCATGTCGTGGCATGGTATGGGGAGGGGGCGTCGCGACACCCCGCATCACCCCCAACGACACGGCACACCCCCCCACCCCACCGCACCCCCCCACAACGCGGCGCCTCCCCCCCCACCCCACCTCGAAAAACCCCGCTCCATCCACACCACCCCACCCCACCTCCAAAAACCCCGCTCTAGACCCACCGTGCCCCGCCTCACCCCCCCACGACACGGCGCACCCCCCACCCCACCACACCCCCCCACGACGCCCCCCCGCACCCCACCTCGGAAAACCCCGCTCCCTCCACACCACCCCACCACGCCTCCGAAAACCCCGCTCGACCCGCCCCACTCCGCGTCACCTCCCCCACGACACGGCACACCCCCCACGACGCCCCCCCGCACCCCACCTCGGAAAACCGCGCTTCATCCACACCACCCCACGGCGCCTCTTGAAACCCCGCTCGATCCACCCCACCCCGCGTCACCCCCCCACGACACGGCACACCCCCCCACTCCCACACCCCCCACGACACGGCACACCCCCCCACCCCACTGCACCCCCCACGACGCCCCCCCGCACCCCACCTCGAAAAACCCCGCTCCATCCACACCACCCCACCACGCCTCCAAAAACCCCGCTCGACCCACCCCACCCCGCGTCACCCCCCCACGACACGGCATACCCCGCCACCCCACCGCACCCCCCATGATGCCCCCCGCACCCCACCTCGGAAAACCCCGCTTCATCCACACCACCCCACGACGCCTCTCGAAACCCTGCTCGACCCACCCCACCTCGCGTCACCCCCCCACGACACGGCACACCCCCCCACCCCACCGCACCCCCCACAACGCGGCGCATCCCCCCCTCCCCCCACCCCATCTCGAAAAACCATGCTCCATCCACACCACCCCACCACACCTCCAAAAACCTCGCTCGACCCACCACACCCCCTCCCACGAGGCCCCCCCGCACCCCACCTCGAAAAATCCCGCTCGCTCCACACCACCCCACCACGCCTCCGAAAACCCCGCTCGACCCACCCCACCCCGCGTCACCCACCCCCCACGACATGGCACACCCAGCCACCCCACCGCACCCCCCCACGACGCCCCCCGCACCCCACCTCGGAAAACCCCGCTCCCTCCACACCACCCCACCTCGGAAAACCCCGCTCGACCCGCCCCACCCCCCCATGACACGGCACACCCACCCACCCCACCACACCCCCCCACGACGCCCCCCCGCACCCCACCTCGAAAAACCCCTCTCCCTCCATGTCACCCCACCACGGCTCCAAAAACCCCGCTCCACCCACCCCCCCACGACACGGCACACCCCCCACAGCCCCCCATCTGGGGAGATGTCACCAAAGATCTTGTCTGTTGTTCCTTGCTATGATCTAGGTGCATTGCACAATCCAAAGGCCATCACATGGTATGCAAAAGTACCAAAGACAGTAATAAAAGTCATTTTCAACTTGTCCTATTCTGCAATTGCCATCTGGTTGTATCCTGGGGAGATGTCACCAAAGATCTTGTCTGTTGTTCCTTTCTATGATCTAGGTGCATTGCACAATCCAAAGGCCATCACATGGTATGCAAAAGTACCAAAGACAGTAATAAAAGTCATTTTCAACTTGTCCTCTTCTGCAATTTCCATCTGGTTGTATCCTGCAAAGCAATCTATAAAGAAATATACTTCCCTACCCGCTAATTGATCCAAAATTTGGTCAATAAATGGCAACAGGTAGTAATCCTTAACCATCTGCTTATTCAGCTCTCTAAACATAGTCGGATCTGGTTGTTTTTCTTCTTGCTGATGACAACTGGTGAACACCATTCTGTATGTTGTACAGGGAAGATTAAACCAGCTTTTCATAACTTTTGTAACTCCTCAAACAGGCCGTCTCTCAATTCAAAAGGCATGTGCCGTACTTTTTGACGCACAGGATGACTGCCTTCTTTTACAAGAATAGTATGAACAGCCAAGCTCGGAGGAATGGTCTCAGCTCGTCATAACTCCAAGCAAAGATATCGCGGAATTCTTGAATCAAGGACACATAATCCTCCCTTTCTACTGAACTAAGCATGGAACCTAATTTACTTGGCCGCAAGTCATTCGGCGTGCCAAGGTCCAACTCAATCACATCCGCATCTCTTATCCTATCTTGCGGCTCTATCAGCTCATTTAGAGTTATCTGATAAATATCCTTTGTAGTGGACCCCTCTTTAGATTCATCACTGGTGGATGATATCTCACTGGCAGATGGATCATTTTATGTTTCTAATTAGGTAGAGGATAAAGGAGCTCTCTCACTCTGAGGAGACTCAGGGTAAGCATCGACTATTACTCCGACTATTACTCGACTAGCACCTCTACTTAGAACCACTCGGCCGGTGGATATATCGACTTGACAGTCTATTCATAAGATCCAAGGCCTAGCAAGACTCAATAGCTCGGACGTCCTACAAATCTTATCACCCTAAAGTCCAAGAAGCATTCTACACTTGCAACTGTAACATGGACTTTAGTTACACAACCTTCTAGTTGCCTTAGACTATCATCAGCCATTCTAAGAAGGGTGGAGCTATCTTTTTGGATGCCTAGACCCAACCTCTCCATCAACTCTGAACTCATGATATTGACGGAAGACCCAGTGTCTACGATAGCATGCTCCACTAATATTCCATACATGTATGTTGGAACCCTAGGGCAATTCTTTTCAGCATGCTCAAACCAATCTTCCCCTACTCGTGCTATGCCCAAAGGTTCTACAATATACCCAATACGCAGGATCTTCTTGAATTCCTTGCGTACTCTTGGAGATAATTTAATCAACTATAAGAGGTTCACATCTGGTTTGACCTCTCAAACTTGCTAAATCAAAATCATGATAGGTAGCCAAAGCTCTCTTTTCTCGTCAAACCATCCTTTCTTTTGGTCTCGGGACCGGCTTTGGTGCTTCTCTTTTAGCTCTTGCCTTCTTTCTTCGCACTTCCTCATCCTTATTAGGATCAATTTTTTTGTCAACAGGCCTTAGAGGTCCACCTTCCATGCCAGGATTCAGGACTTGCATCCCCTTATCCCCTTGCTTAGGGTTTTCCTCGATCGGTTTTTCATTATCTTTGTCAACCTCTTTAGCCTTTTGGCCTCTTGTCATGGCTCGTAGGTTAGAGGTTTCAGTGCATTGACGGGTACAGCCTCAATAAGGCTGACTCCATTGCCTTGTGGCAACTCCTCTATAGTGGTCTTTTCCCTTTGCAATATTTGTCTTGCTCCATCATTTTGCTGGAGGTTACTACCTTGCACTCTATGATTAACTAGACCTGGCTGCTTACTCCCTTGCTGGAGGGAACTAATCTTACTCCAACCGGTAGTGGCTAAGTGGCTCGACTTCCCACAAATATCACATTTAACATTTGGATAGTTTCTAGGGAAATGTTTTCCGCCACACCACTTACACCTGAATCTTGAGGGACCACCCTCTTCAGGGCGTCGACTCCCTATCAGATTTTGCTGCTTCTTCAGGAAATTGACGTCAACAGCCATTTTTCGATATTGTTCAAAAATCATGTCAGTGTAGTGCTTCATCATATCCTTAACTTTGCCAAGGACATTAGATGCACTCGATTCATAGCCTTGATCGTCTATCCATCATTCCATTGGCCTAACAATTTGATTGGGCATTGGTTGTTGACTCACAGGAATAACATTAGGGTTCAAAGCTTGGCCTCCAGCATTTGGTGGAGCCAACTGACTAGCCATAGGCATAGTCACACTGGGAGGAGCTGGCAGCAAAGGTACATTTTGAACCATGCTTCCTCTCCCATTATGTTTATTCATAAGCATCCCTTGACTTCCATTTATCAATGGTAAATTGCCTCTAGGTACTAGACCCGCATTAAGATTTATTCGAGAGGAGTAGGTTATTTGTAATCGTGACTCTACTCCTTCTGCCCACGTGATGGCAGTGTCTATATCAGCCAAAGCCACACTGCTCAATTGTACCTGAATATTCAAATCCAATCCAATCTTGTAGCTCCTCGTCGCTCATCTCTCGACTCATCGTGATTATCTAAATATCCACAAAGGTCACCTACACATACAAAAATTGATGTTAGCATAATCAATATAAATCATACAAAGCACGGTAATATAAATCTTAAAAAAATGATCTTACTTAAAATGCATATCTTATGTACCCTTATAAGCTATTCGTCAACGAATTGAGTAGGTGGATGCTTTAAGTATAAAGTACTCTATTGTCCCATGTCAATCTCCTGGCATAACTCCGCATACACTGGATGTTCGATAGACATGTCACCACAAAAGGATGAGTCCACCTCATTCTCAAAGAATTCTTGGACTCCTATATTTCCATCATTGTTACCCAATGCTCACTTCTCTACATGCTCCAAGCTTTCGATGGCCTCCACCCCTTGCAATATCGACCCCTCTATTTGCATACTGTCCTCATCTATGCTCGGAACATTGCTTTGATCACATACTCTCGCACTTTGGGGAGCTGAAGGTATAACATATTACCATCGAGTTGTCAGGGATTTGGTTAGAAAATTATATGTTCACAATCACGTACAAGAGAGATTTAACTATTGTGACATGTACCATGTCATAATACAATTTAAAAACACTTAAGTTCATGCACTTGTTCACAATGGATTGGCAACATAAACGTGTCGCGCAAATCCGTCTATTTTTTTTCAGAATATATTTTGAGAAATCTAGATGGACCTCGTCGAACTGTTGTTCCAGCTCCAAGTACCACTTTGAACCACTGCACATCAAATAGGATCATGGAGAAGCTATGGTAATCCACCATGACAATACTTTGCAAGTTTCCAAAATACTCCATCTCATCTATAACAGTGTTTGGATCCATTGCTCGTCGTCGACTCTCTTGCTCAATCGAGCCTTGCCATGATACCACAATCTATTGTGGAGTGCTTTTTGTCAATACTCTCCACACGAAAATGACCATGCCGCACTATATATTTTGTAATGTACATTGAAACACTTAATTAGTTGTTATATATAAAATATAGATACAAAAAACCCTAAACACGTCATCACCTTTGGACTACATCCCCTCGAGAATTCCCACTCCTCGGTTGAGACCTCTGCCCCTTTGCGAGACGTTGTGGTCAAATATCCATGCAACCATCACGTTGACATTATGAACAACGACTACACTCCAAATAGCACAATAGGCATGCCACTTACAATCCATTCGTAGTAAAAACCTAAAATATCTTATGCCAGTCATGGGATTTTAGCCCTGATAATTGGTCATCTTTAGAAAACACGGACCTAAGAGAACGCATCATACCCGTCGCAGTACAGATAGACTTGCCTATTTGCTTCACAATGTGCTTTTCTTTAGAGGACAAAACCCAAGAGCATGAGATAGCTTTAAGCAACCATTATCACTCGACTGTGACCAAAGTGCCTCCATCTTGCCTACCTCATTCAAATCCATTCGTGCCCCTACAGTGTCTCTTTTTCCTATGATGTGGTCCCATAGCAAGCTACCCACATTCTTGAAAATATGCATGGGGTCCAACAAGCAGTTGATCTGTAAGTGGGTCCAATATGGGAACTTGTAGAAAACTAAGAACTGTCGCATTCTGTTTGTATGTGACTCCGTGTGGACCATTTTCAGCTCGTATCAGCTTTGGGAATTCATACGTTCTAAAGGTTGTCCAAGAAAACCTTCCCTGAATTCATGACTTTGGCAAGAAAGTGACATGTCCTTGATATACCATCTTCTTCATGGTTCGGACCTTCGGGAGTCTAACTGTGGCCCACACAATGGACATGCATGATAACGTGAGGTAACCAGACCTATCCTAACACCTCTATCCAATGAATACAAACTTGAACGAGCTATGATAGATATTACCAATGAGAACAGAAGCCTACTTACCTGAGCACTCTGCGAATCTCGAAAGGTCATGCATGGTCCACGTGAGAATAGCTCTAATATTGGCGGACCATCAACCATCGTGATTGCTCATATCTTGCATGGTGACCCCCTCCTCCCACAAAATCTTAAGCTCATTGACTAATGGATGAATATACACATCCATATTTTTGACTTTGTAGCTGCCGTGGATGAGCAAGCTAAAGGATGAGATGTCTTCTCTTCGTACAAAGCAATGGAGGTATATTGTAGTTGATAAGGACTATAGGCCACACACTGTAAGAAGTTGAGCATAGACGGAATGGGTTCACGCCATCCATAGGAAGAGCGAGCCAAAGATTCCTTGGCTCTCGGGCAAAGCCTTGGAAGGTAGACTCAATGTGGCTCCATATAGGTGAATCTGCTGATATTCGTTGAGCTCCATCTATGGACCTATGATGGGACCTCAAATGGGCCGAAACTGGCTATGGCACTAGTTGGACCACATGCTCATAACAGAGAAGCACACCCTCACGGCCTCGCGGGCCAGGAGCTTCTATCTACTGCTAAAGGACGAAGTGTCCTAAAGCCTAATCTATGTGTTTATAGTTTTGTAGTCCAACGTTTCCCTTTCTATAAACTCCACAGAGGGAGAACCCATACACATTGGCAACAAATGCTACGATAATCACATACATCGGGGGCAGTCTCTCAGTGGCATCACCACAGCCCCACTATAACTCTCCTACATCGCAGGGATTAGCCCCTTGATGCACTGCTCAACATATAGAACAAACCAACAAACTCCACTCTTTCATTTTGAAAGTATTCCAGGAGATACTATGTGTTCTTTCCAAATAATTCCCCAAGAAACGAACGTCTATCCTATGGCTTAGGTTGCCTTTCCACACTCAAGCGTAGATCATCATCATCGAAAACGGGTACTATGCGTCCAGTCTTTTGTATTCTAATACCATAGTTGTCATGCACATGTAAAAGTGGATGATCCTAAAGTACTCAAACATAATTTTCAATCAAAAACGTGTGGTGCACAACCAGACTTTCCAATGCTCATTCACTAACCCGTTGCGACGATGTAAGGATAGCTTCGGGACAACACCCGTGCTACTATCCTCTTAATTAAAATGCAACAAACTGTATATCATGATATGCATTAGAAAATCAGCAATAATCAGCACGCAAATCACACCATTCCAACATCCCAACCCCCTTGTGTTTAGGTATTGCTTTCGTTGCATAGGTGTAGAGGTTCATTTTGTCATGTTTTGATATATAAAAAGCGATAAATTACCAACTTTGATAAGGAGATAGGGAAAACTGAGGCTAAACCTCATGCTTTGCCACTACCATACATCCACAAACAATCATTATATTTTTTCTTATTTTTGTGAAGCGTATTTCTTGTTCCAATCACTTCAACATACTAACGTTCAATTTATTTTCCATTTTCTCCCCATAGGAATACATTTCACCCACCCGAAACGACAAAGCTACCATTTTACCGCTTAAAAACTACATTTTTTTGATAAACGGCAATTAATCATGATGCAACCAGCACACTCAAACAAATTTTCATTCAATAAGAATATCATTACCATCATAAACTATAAAAAAACTTCATTTTTCTTCATAAAAATAGTCATACCGTGTTTTTACGAAACCTGAGAT
>NC_141161.1:129406694-129419194 GCF_053477565.2 Lygodium microphyllum
CATCGCGACATGGCGTGTTGAGGGGGGAAGGGGGGGCCGAATTTTGGAGGGGGGGCACCGAATTTTGAAGGGGGGGGGGGGCGAATTTTGAAAGGGGGGGGCCGAATTTTTGAGGGGGGGAGGGGTGGGGGGGGGGGGGGGGGGCGAATTTTTGAGGGGGGGTGGGGGGGGGGTGTTGTGTGTTGAGAGGGGCGGGGGGGATTTTGTAGGGGGGGGGGGGCGAATTTTTGAGGGGGGTGGGGGGGGGGGAGGGGTGGTGTGTGTTGAGGGGGGGGGCAGAATTTTTGAGGGGGCGTCTTGGTGGGTGGGTGGGTGTGTTAAGGGGAGGGGAGCACGTCGCGTTGTGTCATGTCATGGGGCGGGGGGGGGGGGGGGGCATTGCGGTGGGTGGGTGTCTGTGTTAAGGGGAGGGGGGCACGTCGCGTCGCGTCATGTCATGGGGGGGCGGGGAGGGGGGGATCCGATTGGGGGGGATGTCATGGGGGGGGGCACGTCGCGTCGTGTCGTGTCATGGGTGGGGGGGGTGGGGTGGGGATGTCATGGGGGGGGGGGGGAAACGCGGCACGTCGCAACATGGTGTGGTGTGTGTTGAGGGGGGAAGGGGGAGGGGGGGCGCGTCGCGTCACGTCGTGTCGTGTCATGGGGGGGCGCATCGCGTCGCGTCGTGTCATGTCATGCGGGGTGGGGGGATGTCATGGGGGGCGCGTCGCATCGTGTCGTGTCATAGATGGGGGGGTGGGGTGGGGATGTCATGGGGGGGGGGGGCGCGGCACGTCGCGACATGGTGTGGTGTGTGTTGAGGGGGGAAGGGGGAGGGGGGTGAGCGTCGTGTCGCGTCGTGTCGTGTCATGGGGGAGCACGTCGTGTCGTGTCGTGTCATGGATGGGGGGGTGGGGTGGGGATGTCATGGGGGGGGGGGGGCCGGCACGTTGCGACATGGTGTGGTATGTGTGGAGGGGGGAAGAGGGAGAGGGGGGCACGTCACGTCGCGTCGTGTCATTGGGGGATGTCATAGGGGGGCGCGTCACGTCGTGTCGTGTTATGGGTGGGGGAGGGGGTGGGGGGGATGTCATGGTGAGGGGGACCGAATTTTGGAGGGGGGGAGAAGGGGGTAGGTGGGGGGGCAAATTTTGAAGGGGGGGCGAATTTTTGAGGGAGGGGGGAAGGGGTGGGGTGGGGAGGTGTGTGATGAGGGGGGGGGGGGGCGAATTTTGGAGGGGGGGAGGGGTGGTGTGGTGTGGTGTGTGTTGGGGGGGGGGGTGGTGAATTTTTGAGGGGGGGGGGGAGGGGTGGGGTGGTGTGTGTTGGGGGGGGGGGCGGTGGAATTTTTGAGGGGGGGGAGGCATTGCGGTCGGTATTTTTGAGGGGGGGGGCATTGCGGGGGGGGGGGGATTTTTGGGGGGGTGGGGTGGGGGGGGTGCCGAATTTTTGAGGGGGGGGCGAATTTTGTAGGGGGGGGGGGTGGTGTGTGTTGAGAGGGGAGGGGGGTGGGGGATTTTGTAGGGGGGGGGGAGGGGGGCGCCGAATTTTTGAGGGGGGTGGGGGGGGGAGGGGTGGTGTGGTGTGGTGTGTGTTGAGGGGGGGGGGGGCAGAATTTTTGAGGGGGCGTCATGGTGGGTGGGTGGGTGTGTTAAGGGGAGGGGAGCACATTGCGTCGTGTCATGTCATGGGGCGGGGGGGAGGGGGGGCAATTGCGGTGGGTGGGTGTGTGTGTTAAGGGGAGGGGGGCACGTCGCATCGCGTCGTGTCATGTCATGGGTGGGGGGGGGTGGGGTGGGGATGTCATGGGGGGGGACGCGGCACATTGCGACAAGGTGTGGTGTGTGTTGAGGGGGGAAGGGGGAGGGGGGGTCGCATCGTGTCGCGTCGTGTCGTGTCATGGGGCGGCGCATCGCGTCGCGTCGTGTCGTGTCATGGGGGGTGGGGGGGATGTCATGGGGGGTGCGTCGCATCGTGTCGTGTCATGGATGGGGGGGTGGGGTGGGGATGTCATGGGGGGGGTGTGGCACATCGCGACATGGTGTGGTGTGTGTTGAGGGGGGAAGGGGGAGGGGAGGGCGCGTCACGTCGCGTCGTGTCGTGTCATGGATAGGGGGGTGGGGTGTTGATGTCATGGGGGGGGGGCCCGGCACGTTGTGACATGGTGTGGTGTGTGTGGAGGGGGGAAGGGGGAGAGGGGGGGCACATCGCGTCGCGTCATGTCATTGGGGGGTGGGGGGGATGTCATAGGGGGGCATGTCACGTCGTGTCGTGTTATGGGTGGGGGAGCGGGTGGGGGGGGATGTCATGGTGAGGGGGGCCGAATTTTGGAGGGGGGGAGTAGGGGGGAGGTGGGGGGGGACCGAATTTGGAAGGGGGGGTGAATTTTTGAGGGAGGGGGGAAGGGGTGGGGTGGGGTGGTGTGTGATGAGGGGGGGGGCGAATTTTGGAGGGGGGGGAGGGGTGGTGTGTGTTGGGGGGGGGGCGAATTTTTGAGGGGGGGGAGGGGTGGGGTGGTGTGTGTTGAGGGGGGGGGGGAGGGGTTGTGTGTTGGGGGGGGGGGGGACAGTGCAATTTTTGAGGGGGGGGAGGGAGGGGTGGTGTTGTGTGTGTTGGGGGGGGGCGGTGGAATTTTTGAGAGGGGGGGCCGAATTTTTGAGGGGGGGGGAGGGGTGGTGTGGTGTGGTGTGGTGTGATGTGGTGTGTGTTGAGGGGTGGGGGAGAGGGGTGGGGTAGTGTGTGTTGAGGGGGAGGGGGGGGCGAATTTTTTGGGGGGGGGGCGAATTTTTGAGAGGGGGGGGGGGAGGGGTGGTGTGGTGTGGTGTGGTGTGGTGTGTGTTGAGGGGTGGGGGGGAGGGGTGGGGTGGTGTGTGTTGAGGGGGAGGGGGGGGGGCGATTTTTTGGGGGGGGGGCGAATTTTTGAGGGGGGGGAAGGGGTGGGGTGGTGTGTGTTGAGGGGGGGTGGGGGGGGGGGGGCGAATTTTGGAGGGGGGGGAGGGGGAGGGGTGGTGTGGTATGTTGTGTGTTGAGGGGGGGGGCCGAATTTTCGAGGGGGGTGGGGGGGGGAGGGGTGGTGTGGTGTGTGTTGAGGGGGGGGCAAAATTTTTGAGGAGGCGTCATGGTGGGTGGGTGGGCGTGTTAAGGGGAGGGAAGCACGTCACGTCATGTCATGTCATGGGGCGGGGGGCATTGCGGGGGGGGCATTGCGTCGTGTCGTGTCATGGGGGGGCGGGGAGGGGGGGATCCGATTGGGGGGGATGTCATGGGGGGGGCGCGTCGCGTCGTGTCGTGTCATGGGTGGGGGGGGGAGCGGCACGTCGCGACATGGTGTGGTGTGTGTTGAGGGGGGGACCGAATTTTGGAGGTGGGGGGAGGGCGCGTGGCGAAATGGTGTTGTGTGTGTGGAGGGAAGGGGGCCGCGTCGCGACATGGTGTGGTTCCATGTCATGGGGCGGGGGGAGGGGGATTTGGGGGGGGCGCGTCGTGTCGTGTCTTGTCATGGGGGTGGGGGGATGTCATGGGGGGCGCGTTGCGTCGTGTCGTGTCATGGAGGGGGTGGGGTGGGGATGTCATGGGGGGGGGAGGGGGCGGCGCGTCGCGACATGGGGTGGTAAGTGTTGAGGGGGCATCGTGTCATGTCATGGGGCGGGGGGGATGTCATGGGGGGAGGCACGTCGCATCGCGTCGTGTCATGGGGGGGCGCGTCGCGTCGTGTCATGGGGGCGTGTCGCATCGTGTCATGGGGGGTGGGGGGGATGTCATGGGACGCGCATCGCATCGTGTCGTGTCATGGGGGGGGAGGGGCTCGTCGCGTCGCATCGTGTCGTGTCATGGGGGTGGTGGGGGATGTCATGGGGGGGCGCATCGCGTCGTGTCGGGTCATGGCGGTGGGGGGGATGTCATGGGGGGGTTGTCATGTTATGCTGGGGAGGGGGCGCGTCGCCTCATGTCGTGGCATGGTGGGGGGAGGGGGCGTCGCGACAACCCGCGTCACCCCCACGACACGGCACACCCCCCCACCCCACCGCACCCCCCATGACGCGGCGCCTCCCCCCCCCCCACCCCACCTCGAAAAACCCCGCTCCATCCACACCACCCCACCCCACCTCCAAAAACCCCGCTCTCGACCCACCGTGCCCCGCCTCACCCCCCCATGACATGGCGCACCCCCCACCCCACCGCACCCCCCCACGACGCCCCCCGGCACCCCACCTCGGAAAACCCCGCTCCCTCCACACCACCCCACCACGCCTCCGAAAACCCCGCTCGACCCGCCCCACTCCGTGTCACCTCCCCCACGACACGGCACACCCCACCGCACCCCCCACGACGCCCCCCCGCACCCCACCTCGGAAAACCCCGCTTCATCCACACCACCCCACGGCGCCTCTCGAAACCCCGCTCGATCCAACCCACCCTGCGTCACCCCCCACGACACGGCACACCCCCCCACTCCACCGCACCCCCCACGACACGGCACACCCCCCCACCCCACCGCACCCCCCACGACGCCCCCCCGCACCCCACCTCGAAAAAGCCCGCTCAATCCACACCACCCCACCAGGCCTCCAAAAACCCCGCCCGACCCACCCCACCCCGCGTCACCCTCCCACAACACGGCACACCCCGCCACCCCACCGCACCCCCCATGACGCCCCCCGCGGCATCACGTCAGACGCGCGGACGACCAATTCCACCCTCTCCCCCGATGAAGGGGAGAGGGTGTGGGGGAGTTAGGGACGCTCAAGCAGGCATGCCCTTGGACGAGCCGCGGGCGCAAGTTGCGTTCAAAGACTCGATGATTCGCGGAATTCTGCAATTCACACTACGTATCGCATTTCGCTGCGTTCTTCATCGTTGCAAGAGCCAAGATATCCGTTGCTGAGAGTCGTTGCGTTTTGTTTTTCGATCCTCCCGAGGGGAGGAATCTTAGACAAGACAAGGTTTATCAAGTTCCTCCTGCCACCCTCGCGTGCGGGGGAGGGGCAAAGGGTTTATCAAGGCGGCGGCGTGCCCGAATGAGCACGATGGAGGGGGATTGCCCCGAGCAAGGGAGAGAGGTCAAAGGCGTCCCTCCTTCCTCCTCCACCTGCACGGTCGCGGGACGACCCCGAAGCATAGCCTCCCCCACTGTCGCCGGACTCCGACGAGGGGACAGAGGATGCCGACCGCGCCTCTAAGCGTGATCCCTCACGGACATTCCAGGGTTCGCATTTTCCGACGGATGTGTGTCAATGATCCTTCCGCAGGTTCACCTACGGAAACCTTGTTACGACTTCTCCTTCCTCTAAATGATAAGGCTTAATGAACTTCTCACAACGTCACCGGTGGCGAACCACCAGCGTCGCCGCAATCCGAAAACTTCACCAGACCATTCAATTGGTAGGAGCGACGGGCGGTGTGTACAAAGGGCAGGGACGTAGTCAACGCGAGCTGATGACTCGCGCTTACTAGGAATTTCTCGTTGAAGATCAATAATTGCAATGATCTATCCCCATCACGATGAAATTTCAAAAGATTACCCGGACCTCTCGGCTTAGGTGGTAAACTCATTGAATTCATCAGTGTAGCGCGCGTGTGGCCCAGAACATCTAAGGGCATCACAGACCTGTTATTGCCTCAAACTTCCATGGCCTAGACGGCCATAGTCCCTCTAAGAAGTTGGCCACGAAGAGGATCCTTCGTGTAACTAGTTAGCAGGCTGAGGTCTCGTTCGTTAACGGAATTAACCAGACAAATCACTCCACCAACTAAGAACGGCCATGCACCACCACCCATAGAATCAAGAAAGAGCTCTCAATCTGTCAATCCTTACTATGTCTGGACCTGGTAAGTTTCCCCGTGTTGAGTCAAATTAAGCCCCAGGCTCCACTCCTGGTGGTGCCCTTCCGTCAATTCCTTTAAGTTTCAGCCTTGCGACCATACTCCCCCCGGAACCCAAAAACTTTGATTTCTCATAAGGTGCTGGCGAAGTCATCAAAATAACATCCGCCAATCCCTAGTCGGCATCGTTTATGGTTGAGACTAGGACGGTATCTGATCGTCTTCGAGCCCCCAACTTTCGTTCTTGATTAATGAAAACATCCTTGGCAAATGCTTTCGCAATAGTTCGTCTTTCATAAATCCAAGTTTTTGTTTTGTTTTGTGAGTCGGGTGTGCACCTTCATGCTATGCTCATCAAGTGAGTATAGTACGTTAGTGTACGCGCTATCATAGGGCCAAACCCTTTCACCTCCGGCTTCGGCGGACGCATCCACTTTCCTCCGCTCCCTTTGGTTGATAGCTCCGGGGAGACTAGCCCCTCTGGCTAGTGAGGGTAGGCACCAAGACCCCCATGTGGGAATCCAGGTAGTCCGGGACTTGAGGAAGGATCGCCCTAACTCTCACCCGGTAAAACGCCCCATCCCGACGGGTTCCCGTAGAGGGATTGCCATGCCCAGCTTGGACCTCGGCTCGTAGGAGGAGTCCGTTTCCGCAGGTTACCTTAAGACCCCATTGCTACAGGTAACCAGTTTTGGTAAAGCCAACCGTTTGGTGATATCGCAAGAATACAGCTCAGTGACACATGTGTTTCATGTCTTCGGGGTATCATCGTCATTTCCCAAGGGATCGGAATTTATGAGCTATGTAGTTCTTGTAGGTATTGCAGTATAGCTTCACCAAGGAATGCAATGACTGAAACATGTCCAGCCACTACACCCCTCGAGTGCGGTTTCGGGGCCACCCAGTTGGGTAACCTCTTCCCACTTGCCTCCCCTCCAAGGAGGATCACGACAGCTTCCTCATCGGTGCCGTCCAGGCCTAGAATCTCTCGACTCTCTCGAATGAGGTTGCCAAGAGTACGGTCCCGAAGGTCCGTAAATGTGTCACACTGGAGCATTATGTGACAAAGTGAAGATCCAGCCTCTGGCTGATTGCAGCAAGGGCATTGTTGTGATCTTCTTGGGTGAATCTTGTCCCGAAGGACCAATCCTCCAATGCGTGCCAAGAGTAGATAGCGTTCTTCTCCATGTTTCACCCCTCTCCTGAGATTACTTCGGAATAAGTACCCCGTGGAACCTACGAACTTGTGTTTTAGATACGGCTTGAGGGACGCGTAGTCGTGTTGTTTGTCCCATTTGGCCCACACGTGTGGGCGCACCGCGTTCAGCGGCGCATCAGGCACGTATCGTTTCTTCCAATGTCGTGTTTGCATTTCCCACGTCCACTTACCTCTCGCGCCTTTTGGGGCTGGATTCCGAGTCATCTCTCGCGCCCAGGTCTTGAGGTGTGGGTACTTGGCAAGAGCTCGGGTTCTTTGGCCTCCGCAGTATGCAGCTACAGGGGGAATGTGTAGCTCATGGTGCAAAGTAGCACCCCCCACCGTCGTCGAATTGCTACTCTTTCCCACAATCCATCGCATTCCAGTTGCCACCATCCTCTCCAGCAAGCGCAACTTTCCCTGGTTTTGGGCCCCCATAAGCTCCGCTCCGTAAGTTAATACGGGATATACGCAAGATTTGAAGAAGGACAGACGGGTCCAAATTGGCACAGATCGTGAGGTGAGGAAGTGTTGGTGGGCATACAATGCCTTCCTTCCCAACCCCAACCTCTCTTTCGTGATCTTTTCAATGGAGAGATGTTCATCCAGAGTCACACCGAGATATTTGTACTCAGCACAGTGCTCAACATCCTCTCCGCCAATATGGAATTGTCTTGCCTTAAAGGCTGTCCTCTCCGCATCGCTACCAAAAAACATGGTAACTTTGCACTTGCTAATTCCGAATCTCATTTCCCACTTCTTCGCCCATTCAGCAATCCTATCTAAACTCCTCTGCAAGTCTTCCGGGTTGTTCGCTAGGAGAATCATGTCGTCTGCAAATAGCAAAGCTTGTAGTTTCTCCTTCAACCCAGGGATATTGCAACCTAGGTTGTCACCCTCCCGTATGATGTCATTAATGAAGATGTTGAATAGGGTGGGTGACATGGGACACCCTTGTCTCATGCCCCTCTCTACGGGGATGGGGTCGGATAACGAATCTCCCACCCTGACCCGAACTGTGGACCGGTGATATAACGCTTTGATAAATCTCAAAGTTTTGCCCTCCACACCTGCCGCTTGTAGTTTCATGAATAGTGCTTCATGAGGTACTGTATCGTATGCTTTCTGAAAATCAATGTACGCTGCGTAGGTTGGCTTACCCACGTTATGGCGGCGTCGAATCCCTTCATCCAGCGTCACGACTTGGGCAATGCATTCCTCCATTGGCCTAAATCCTGCTTGTCCTCGGAGGAAGAATTTCCTCTTCTCGAGGTTGTCTGACAGGCGCTACGCCACAATGGAGGAGAGGACCTTGAGTACCACTGCGATGAGGGAGATACCCCGATAGTTGTCCATTGACGTCGAGTCCCCCTTCTTAGGTATGGGGACAACTGTTGAGGTATCAATGTGTTCGGGAATCTCTCCCAAATCGAAGATAGCTCTCAACACGTGGAGAGTTGCTTCCCGCATCTTGGTGCGTGGTACTTCGGGATTATCTTTACGTCCCTTGTCTCTAGCCAATAGTTTGAAGACTTCGGGGGGAATCCCGTCGATTCCAGGGGCCTTGTGTCGCTTGAGTTTTCGACACATGAAGAGGACTTCCTGCCACTCAATGCCGCTACTCCTGCACTCGCCCGTCAACTTCTTATGGTGAGTCCAGAATTTCTTGAGGTTTCTTTCTCGTAGAAGCTCTGCACCCTTCTCTATGAACTTGTCAAATGAGTCTTTGGAGCTCTTCCGACACTCTCTAATGGCTATCGTCTTTAGGTTCTGATACCGGGACCAAGCCCTTCGTCCTTCTTGCGAGTTGGGTATCAACTTCCTGGCCACTCGCCAGGCCTTTCGTCTTTGGTTGATCGCCCTCCTCGCCTTCGGGGAGAGGCGGAAACTGCACCTCGGTCGAGGTGGGGGTTTGACGGTCATCACGCCGGATTCTTGCGCGATTGACTTCACCGTGTGCTCATACTCCTCACACAGGACATGCACGTTGTTGCCCCCCTCTCCTGGGAGATCTCTCAAGATGCTCCACCTGTTATTCGATAAGAATGAGTGGGCCACTAGCTCCACTCTAGAAGCATCAATGCGTGGAGGTTGTGGACGTTCCTCTTGCACCCTCGTATTCCTTCGAGGCTCTCACTGAGCATGAGATAGGCCAGTGATCTGATATGTCCACATTGCGTTCAACCTTCGCGTGCGCTAGCAAAGATGCTGCTTGTTGATTGACTATGAAGTAGTCAATGTCTGACTTTCCCTTCCCTCTAGGCGAGTGGTAAGTTAGTGCCGAGCCTCGAATCGTGAGGATTGAGAACTCGGGGCACTCCCTCCTTAACCACCTCGTGCAGGCTTTCCGTTTGCAGTTCCAATCACCTCCCACGATGATCGGAAGGCCCTTGCGTATAAGTATGTTGAGGACCACTGCAAGCTTATTGAGTGCGCTTTTCCTTGCCTCCTTGAGTTGTTTCTGCGGGATATATATGTTCCCGTGGATCCATGGCTCCTTTCGTGCGGGTAGGAGTTGAATGAATAACATGTTAGGGGAGGTTCGGCCAAGCTCGAAAGCCCGATACTTCGTTGCTGCAAGTGTAACCAGACCTCTCTCTCCAGGTTCTGACGAACCCAAGACCTGGAAGGCAGTGTAGCCTGGGAGTCGCATAGGCCAACTGCCTTGAAAGATTCGAGTCTCTTGCAGGCCAATCACTCCCCATGCCAGTCTATGAGCGAGGTAGTCGACCTCACCCCGCTTGCTGCGCAAGCCATTTATGTTGAGAGATACAATCTTGGGTCTCACATTACGCTTTCGCTCACGAGTCTCGTTGCGTAATGCATGGCGTGAGTGATACGGCACCGACATTCTAATGTGCCATCTACTAAACCTGCTTTCTGACTTCAATCTTTCCAATAATGCATTGGCCTCGTTTCGATGTACTAGGATGTCGAAACGACTACACCCAGACCTGAGGCTCTGGACTCTATCCCACTTCAAAATGTGGTGCCACAAGTCCCCTGAGGCTCGTCTAAGGAGTTGCCCGAAGGGTCGCTTCGACAAGTTCTCAGCGCTCCACATGCATAGCTTCTCAATTTCCCCGCTTGTCGTCACTTGTCTAAGCGAAGTGTTGGTTACCGCTGCTCTTTCTATGTTCGATCCTTCCGAAGCTAACCCTAGTGATGTGGGGTGGCTTGGCTCCACCCTCTCTACACTAGCGGTGACATGGTCCCTCGTCGAAGTAGGGAAATTCCCTTCTCCCCTCCCGCTTCTCGTGTTGGAGCGAGTGACCACCTCGGCAAATGATGCTAACGCCTGTCTTCTCCCACAATAGAAACTACTCGAATGGGCTGCACGGTGGGATCCGACAGCATCACTGACGGGAATGTATTCGGGACCGAGCTGGCTCCCTTGAGAAGTCTCGTCGCTTTGCCTCGCACTCGGAGGGCGTGCAACCTCAATAGGGTGGATCCCACTCTCCTGTCTTGGTGATGCCACCCTTGATGAGTAATGTGTGCCTCCGTTCCCGGCACTGGTCGAGCATTGCCCCACTAAAAGGGATACTATCCCCCCATGAGGCCGTGGGAGGATAGGAGCACTAGTAACTCCCCTCGGGCCTTGGCTTAAGCCCGGTGATACACTCACTAGTCCCCCAGGTCCCCGTGCATCACCAAAGGGTCTGACGACCGGCCCGTTCATGTTACCCAGACGCTACCACAGTACCGGTATAACAGCGCTGGGGGTGGCCCCTAGCGTCGCGGAGCTCCCGAGGCCACCCAGAGGAAGGCCCCATGAAGAGCGTATATCATTATGTGAACAATCCATTTTTGTAAAAAGAAAAATGAGACCACCCAGATCATGGTCGTTTATCCAGACGGGGAGTCTCTTACGGCCGGTGACCTTGACATACTGAAGGATCAAGTTGAGGTGCATGCTCAACGTCCATCTTTTGGGAGATCAGGGCCGGGTGGGAGCGCCAACGCTTCATCCTCCCAGTTCTGCCCCTACTCGTCGAAGACAAATGGTGCTACGCGGGTCCTGCTATCCTGCCTTTGGCCTTCCATCTTCTTGTGGCGTTCCACTCACTTGAGTAACATAGTCTCTTGTAGGAGACCCAACGGCATCGAAGAGGTTAGCCACCTCAAGGGGTCAATCTTTCCCCTTGGGATCCCATAGGGGTGCAAGGTGAGGATTGAAGTGGTCTTGCCTGCTACATTCCCGCGGGCCTTCCAAATCCGCTGCGTGGTCCCTTCTAGGACCTTCTCGAACTGTCCACATGTTGCGTTCCTTCCGTATCGATACAAGCCGCACTTCGTTCCCAGTCGCGAGCTGGTTTCGTTGGGAGAGTGAGGGTCCTACAACCACTTAGCATACCAAGTCTGCTGCATGACTCCTTCACTTGCCGTCACTCGTCTCCCCTTAGGGCCTTTGACTCCTCACGACGAGACGCTTCCGTAGAAGGGTCCCAAGTCGTTTGCAGTCCCACTAAGGGGGGGATTTTGGGGGGGCTTGGAGACAGCCACCCTGTGGGTCTACCTGCACTTTGCTCCATTTTCCCCAGGGGGAGCGGGGGCACTTTTTGTAACGGGCATGAAGGGGCATTGCAGGTGCTCTTATCCTTAGGGTTCATCTCTCGGGACACAACCCTTCCAAGTTTGCATGAAGTGACTCTTCCTTGAGAAGGTACCCCGCGACACGGCTTCTCTCAGAATCTCGCATTCTGTCTCTTTGCCACGTAAGTGCCTTTGTCATTGAGAGGGTGAGGGTCCTGCATACTCTTGTGTTACCAAGTTGGCTGCACGACTCCTTCACCTGACGTAACTCATAACTTCTCGGATCCATGGCTTTCGTGACGGGAAGCCCCCGCGAGGACTTCCCAAGTCCCTACGGCCTATCCTTGAAGTGATTTTGGCGTAAGTGCGCAAGCTCCACCCCATGTCTCCGGCTTCAACTTCCTTAAGTTCCCAACAGTCTATTCGACTTGTTGGAAAACTTGGAGTTAGCCTAAGTTTCCCTTGGAGAAGAAAAAAACCCTGCTTATTTTCCAATTTTTGGGTAGGATATTTCAAGAAAAACATAATCCACCTCTTTGCAGCAAGGGCATACAAGACCCGGTGTATATTCCTTGCAATAAGGCAAGCGTGGGCATCAAACATGTCACTGCCGCACTACCTTACTTCTTGAAAAGATGAAGTCTGCCACTCCTCATAATTCAAACCCACCTTGTGCGAAGTGCAAGTTGAGACCAAGTTCAAAGGAGGGCACGAGCTCATGGCTCACCAGATTCTTTTGCGCGGCAAGGGTTTCCCCTCGCGCGATTGGCATTAGGGCGTGAGATCTAGGCTCCACGACACCGCCTGCTTTCTCGCTCGCCTCAAAAGAGACCGGATGGAGTCGCACTCGATTCTTCAAACTTATTCCTTGTCTCCTTTCGGAGTGTCTCGGGTAATTCCCCTTGGCGGTCCTGCTGGCATTACACCATATAGAGGGTAAGACACGCACGCAACACACATTACA
>NC_141161.1:129424194-129434194 GCF_053477565.2 Lygodium microphyllum
CACACACCACCGCAACCCTTCCCCCCCCCCAAAAATTCGGCCCCCCTCCCCCCCCCCCAACACACACCACCCCACCCCCCCCTAAAAAATTCGGCCCCCCTCCCCTAAACACACACCACACCACACCACCCCTCCCCCCCCCCAAAAATTCGCCCCCCCCTCCAAATTTCGCCCCCCCCCCCCCTCAACACACACCACCCCACTCGTCCCCCTGCCCCCCCTCCCCAAAAATTTCCCCCCCCTTAAACATTTGGCCCCCCCCCCCTCAACACACACCACACCACACCACCCCTCCTCCCCCCTCCAAAATTCGCCCCCCCCTCAACACACACCACCCCACACTACCCCTCCCCCCCCCCAAAAAATTTGCCCCTCCCCTCAACACACACCACACCACACCACACCACCCCTCCCCCCCCCCTCAAAAATTCACCCCCCCCCCCCTCAACACACACCATACCACACCACATCACCCCTCCCCTTCCCCCCCCTCCAAATTTCACCCCCCCCTCAATACACACCACCCCACCCCACCCCTCTCCCCCCCCCCCGCCCCAAAAAAATTCGCCCCCCCCTCAACACACACCACACCACACCATGTTGAGATGGGAAGCTCAACACATGTGGACATGGATGATGGACCGCCTGGTTAGATGGGTCCACACGTCTACACTTAGCACGTCGGTGGTCGTTATGACTCTCACATGGCCACTGACTCATTACTTATTATATTCAGGTTGTTACACCTATTTACAGCTGGCATAGTTATAGCGCCAGTCGACTAGTGTAGTCGGTTATGCATTGTTTGACTTAGTAGGCCACTTTCCTTTTATGTTGTATCTTATCTATACTTTGTGTACATTGTAAAGAGAGGGAAGAAGAAGAAGAAATCAGCAAGAAAACGTTTTGGCCTCCATCTCTCTTCTTGTCTCTTGAGTGAGCTTCTCCTCGTGCATTCTGTGTGTGTTCGGCGCAGCATTTTGAGCAACCCCCTCCACCACGCGATTCTTGACATGGTATCAGAGCCACACCACTGAGAGAGGCTGATTTCGAAGGTTGAAGCAAAGGAGAAGAAGCAAGGTTCGAGCAAGCAAGCCACGGGTAAGAAGCTCTCCCATCCTTCCACTCTTTCTCTTGGATAGTGCCTGTGGAGGCACCGGAAGCAGGGCAGAGCAAAAATCTCAGATTGCAGTGAGATTTGGTGTGCGCGAAGAGCGCTGTATATTCTGCAGAAAAGCCCTTTAGGGCTTGGCCGCAGAGATTTTGGGCATTTGAGGCCGTTTCAGGGCCCGTTTTAGAGCCGCAAGGTTGCGGACAGCAGTTTCAGGGTACGCTGTGACTTCAGCTGTATCGACCGAAAGTGGGTGCGCAGGTTACAGATTTCAGATCTGTAAGATCAAAGGTGTTTACCAGTGAGTAAACACAAGGTTTATCTGCAAACTGGTTGCAGATTGCATGTATTGTTGAGCAGACAGTGAAAAAGGCTGTCTGGTGTATTGCTGTGCACTACAGGTCGAGGGTTGCAAAAGATTTGCTTGCTGTTTGGTATTATTCTTGTGATAATGGCAGAGAATAGTGGAAGCCCCATCATTGAGAAGCTCGACAAGAACAACTACCCTTCATGGAAGTTCCGTGTCACGAACTTTCTTATTGGAAAAGGCCTCTACGAGTTCGTTTCAGGTGAAGAAAAGGAGCCGGAGGTGAGTGATCCTCCAACTGCAGAAGAGACAAAGGCACGAAAGGAATGGAATGCAAAAGACAAGAAGGTCATGTATTGGTTGTCTGCAGTAATTGACAATAATATGTTGGGACACATTAGAAATGCAGAGAATGCATATGCAGCTTGGACCATACTTGAAAGTATGTTTTCTGTAAATACAAAGGCACGAAAGATTCAACTCAAGCAAGAGTTGAATACATTGAAGAAAGGGAAGATGTCTATCAATGAGTATGCATTGAAGGTAAGGAGCATTGCAGATGCCTTGGCAGCAATTGATGCAATGCCTGATGATGATGATTTGGTGTCGTCTACCTTGGGTGGACTTAATAATGAAAAGGCTTGGAAGTCTTTTGTAACTTCCGTATATGTCAGAAAGCCATTTCCAGATTTCGATGAGTTGGTCTCCCTTATGATCACTGAAGAGATCAACATGCAGAGTGAGACATCTGAAAGAAGCGGTGAACAGGTCCAAGCTTTCTACTCCAGTTCAGGAAGGGGACGTGGCAGGTTCTCTTCAAGAGGCCGTGGTACAGGACGTGGTAGTGACAACCAGCAAAACAGATTGAATCAGCAATTTGGCGATATGCAGGTTTCAGGAGGTCGTGGTAACTTTAGAGGCAGGGGGAGCTTTAGAGGAAGAGGTGGATGGCAGAACAGAGGTTCTAACAACTCTGGTATTGTGTGCCACTACTGTGGCAAAACAGGTCATATTGCAGCCCAATGTTATGCTAAGAGAGATGATATCCGCAGTGGTAAGTTGCAGCAAGGAAACTATGCATCGTCTTCACGACAGAATGAAGACAAAAATGAACGTTTGTTCGTTATGCAGCATATGCTGAATGCTGTTACAGGAAAGGGAACACATGAAGATGTTTGGTATGTTGATTCAGGTGCATCCAATCATATAACCAGCCATGCAGAATGGTTTGGAGAGATGCAGGATTTGCAGAATGCAGGTTATGTGCAGACGGGTGATGACTCATGCCACCCAATTTCACACATTGGAAAAGTTCCCTTGTCCTTGCATGATGGTAAGACAAAGAGTCTCTCAGATGTATTACATGTACCATCTATTACAAAGAACTTGGTGTCAGTCGGTCAAATGGTAGAGCAAGGGCTGCAAGTCAGATTTAATGCAAAGGGCTGCTTTGTAGAAGATTTCAATGACAAGTGCAGGTTGGTAGCAAAGGGAAGTAGAGTTGGACGTATGTTTACTCTGGATGCTGGAATTCCTACTATGAATGCTGCTATGTATGCCAAAGGAAAAGGTGTTGTTGCAGACATTGAAATTTGGCACAAACGCATTGGACATGCAAATGTACAAAGGCTGAAATTAATGCAGTCCAAAGGGTTGGTTACAGGTTTGCCTATTTTTAAAGTTGCAGAATTTCAGAAGGTATGTGAAGCATGTCAGTTTGGTAAGCAGGCAAGACAACCCTTTTCACATGACAAAGATGTAAGCAGAAATATCCTTGATGTTGTGCATACAGACATTTGGGGGCCTACGCAAAATGTATCTCTTGGAGGTAGTTCATACTTCGTCACATTCATTGATGACTGTTCTAGAAAGCTGTGGGTATATTTTATGAAGGAAAAGAGTGAAGCGTTTGAGCACTTTAGAACTTTCAAGGCTGCAGCTGAAAGAGAAACAGGCTTGAAAGTAAAGTGCCTGAGGTCAGATGGAGGGGGAGAGTACCTCTCAAATGAGTTCAGTGATTTTCTGAGGTCTCATGGGATAAAGAGGCAGTTCACATGCAGGTATACCCCACAGCAAAATGGGGTTGCAGAAAGGAAAAACATGCATATTGCAGAAGTTGCACGTGCCTTGATGGCTGAAAAGAATATGCCTAAGCATTTTTGGTCTGAGGCTGTTCATACTGCTGTTTATATTATGAACAGAACTCCCACAGCTGCAGTTCATGGTATGACCCCCGAAGAATGTTTTACAGGTAAGAAGCCTGATGTTTCACACTTGAAAGTATTTGGTTGCATTGCGTATGTTCATGTGCCAGATGAGTTGCGGAAGAAACTGGATCCAAAGGCTGAAAAGTGTATCTTTATTGGATACTCTTTAGAGCAAAAAGGGTATCGCTGTTACAACCCTGTCACATGTAAGTTCAGAGTGAGCAGGGATGTCATCTTTGATGAAATGAGCAGTTGGTATGCATCTAGTGGTGATGCATTGGATGTTGATGATGATCATGACACTCATGTGCAGGCTGAAAGGCAAGAATCACGGACTCTTAGTGGACCAGAGACATCATCTGGTAGTCCTTGGTTTGGGAGACTAAGGAGTACCTCTACATCTTCGAGTGCATCTAGTAGCACTACAGGTAAAGACAAAGGAAAGAATAAAGTGTCAGAAGGCATTGATGTAGTTCTTGATGGAGACTCCAGTGGCTCAGAGAGCTTGGATGATGAGCTTGGCATTCCTTCAGTGAGGACTCCAGGTGTGCAGAGAGCACGTGTTAATGCAAAGACTCCATTGAGTGATCCAGTTGTACGCAGGTCTAGCAGGGTGAGATACCCTGTTAAAAGATTTGGTTTTGAGGGTTATGCAGCTCACCATTATGCTTATATGGTGAAACTAGTTGAGGATGTTGAGCCCACATGTTTTGAGGAGGCTGTTGGTCATGCTCATTGGGATGCAGCAATGGATGAGGAGATGGCTGCATTAGAGGCCAATAAGACTTGGGATCTAGTATCATTGCCAAAGGGAAAGAAAGCTATTGGATGTAAGTGGGTTTATAAGATTAAGCACAATGCAGATGGTTCTATTAGCAGGTACAAAGCTAGGTTGGTTGCAAAAGGCTATGCCCAAACATATGGCATAGATTATGATGAAACCTTCAGTCCAGTTGCTAGGATGGCAACTGTCAGATGTGTGATTGCTTTGGCAGCAGCCAAAGGTTGGAGGTTGCAGCAAATGGATGTAAAGAATGCCTTCTTGCATGGTGATTTGCAGGAAGAAGTGTATATGGATCAGCCAGCAGGTTATGAAGATTTAGAGCATCCCACGTATGTGTGCAGGTTGAAGAAGGCACTCTATGGGCTCAAGCAAGCACCAAGAGCATGGTCTGACAAGATCAAGGAGTATCTTGTCAATATTGGCTTTTATGTTTCTGATGCTGATCACTCACTTTATGTGAGAAAGGGAGATGCAGGTTTGGTCATCATAGTCATCTATGTGGATGACTTGATTATTACAGGTGATAGTGATAGTGGGATTGCTGAAGTCAAGGGCTATTTGAAGATGAAGTTTGAGATGAAGGATTTAGGTGAGCTAAGGTACTTCCTTGGCATTGAGGTGATCAGATGTGATGATGGTATATGGCTGTTCCAAAGACAGTATGGCTTGGATATGTTGTCCAAGTATGGTATGACTGCATGCAAACCACTTTCAGTCCCATTGGAGCAGAATGTAAAGCTGAGTGCTGATGTTGGGGATGAGATAGAAGACCCTACTATGTTCAGGAGGATAGTGGGGAGTTTGATCTACATGACCATTACAAGGCCAGACTTGAGCTATGCTGTTGGTCTTGTGAGTCAGTTTATGCAAGTACCTAGAAAGCCACATTTAGATGCAGTGAGACGCATATTGAGATATGTGAAGTCCACATTACATTATGGGCTTTTCTATGAGGCAGGTACAGACGTACAGGTGTTTGGATACACAGATGCAGATTGGGCTGGTAGTATGTCTGATAGACGATCTACCAGCGGATACATGTTCTCTCTTGGTAGTGCAGCAGTTGCTTGGAGCAGCAAAAAGCAATCTACAGTTGCTTTGTCGAGTACAGAGGCTGAGTATAGAGGTGCTGCTGTTGCAGCATGTGAGGTAGTATGGCTGCAAAAGTTACTGGCTGATTTGGATGTGCAGGTGGAAGGTCCAGTTGTCATTTATTGTGACAACATGAGCAGTATACAGTTGGCTAGGAACCCTGTGTTTCATGCTAGGACAAAACATATTGAGGTACACTACCACTTTGTGAGAGAGAAGGTACTAGCAGGTGAGATTGACTTGGTGTATGTCAGCACACAGGATCAGATAGCTGATATCTTCACGAAGGCATTGGGTACAGAAAAGCTTCAAAAGTTTCGAAGCTTACTTGGAGTTGCAGAGATGCAGTTGAGCTTGAGGGGGAGTGTTGAGATGGCAAGCTCAACACATGTGGACATGGATGATGGACCGCCTGGTTAGATGGGTCCACACGTCTACACTTAGCACGTCGGTGGTCGTTATGACTCTCACATGGCCACTGACTCATTACTTATTATATTCAGGTTGTTACACCTATTTACAGCTGGCATAGTTATAGCGCCAGTCGACTAGTGTAGTCAGTTATGCATTGTTTGACTTAGTAGGCCACTTTCCTTTTATGTTGTATCTTATCTATACTTTGTGTACATTGTAAAGAGAGGGAAGAAGAAGAAGAAATCAGCAAGAAAACGTTTTGGCCTCCATCTCTCTTCTTGTCTCTTGAGTGAGCTTCTCCTCGTGCATTCTGTGTGTGTTCGGCGCAGCATTTTGAGCAACCCCCTCCACCACGCGATTCTTGACACACCACCCCTCTGCCCCCCTCAAAAATTTGCCCCCCCCTCCCCCCCCCCCAACACACACCACCCCTCCCCCCTTCCAAAAATTCGCCCCCCCCCTCAATACACACCTCCCCACCCTTCCCCCCCCCTCAACACACACCACACCACACCACCCCTCCCCCCCCTAAAAAATTCCACCACCCCCCACCTCCCCCCCTCAAAACACCACACCACACCACACCACCCCCCCCTCAACACACACCACACCACACCACCCTCCCCCCCCCCAAAAAATTCGCCCACCCCGCCCCCTCAACACACACCACCCCACCTCTCCCCCCCCTCAAAAATTCGGTCCCCCCCTCCAAAATTCGCCGCCCCCCCCCCCTCAACACACACCCCTCCCCCAAAAATTTGCGCCCCCCCTCAACACACACCACCCCACCCCTCCCCCCCCCAAAAAAAATTCACCCCCACCCCCCCCAACACACACCACCCCTCCCCCCTCAAAAATTCACCCCCCCCCCCCCCCCGCCCCTCAACACACACCACCCCACCCCTCCCCCCCCTCAAAAATTCCACTGCCCCTCCTCAACACACACCACACCACACCACACCACCCCTCCCCACCCTCAAAATTTCCACCCTTCCCCCCCCCCCCCCCCCCTCAACGCACACCACACGACACCACCCCTCCCCCCCCTCAAAAATTCGGCCGCCCCCCTCAACACACACCACCCCACCCCTCCCCCCCCCTTCTCAAAATTTGGCCCTCCCCGCCCCCCCCCCCCCCCCCCCCCCTCAACACACACCATACCACACCACCCCTCCCCCCCCCTCCAAAATTCGCCACCCCCCCACCCCCCTCCCCTTAACACACACACCCACCCACCGCAATGCCCCCCCCCAACACACACCACACCATGTCCCGATGCCCCCCTCCCCCCCCTGCCCCATGACATGACACGACGCGACGTGCTCCCCTCCCCTTAACACACACACCCACCCCTCCCCCCCCTCAACACGCACCACACCACACCACCCCTGCCCCCCCCTCAAAAATTTGCCCCCCCCCCCCCCCCCCCCCTCAACACACACCACACCTTCCCCCCCCTCTCCAAAATTCGCCCCCCCCGATCACACACCACCCCACCCCACCCCTTCCCCCCCCCCCCTCAAAAATTCGCCCCCCTTCAAAATTCGGCCCCCCCACCCTCCCCCCCCTCCAAAATTCGGCCCCCCTCACCATGACATCCCCCCCCACCCATAATACAACACGACGTGACGCGCCCCCCCATGACATCCCCCCCACCCCCCAATGACACGACACGACGCGATGTGCCCCCCCTCTCCCCCTTCACCCTCCACACACACCACACCATGTCGTGACGTGCCGCCCCCCCCCCCCCCCATGACATCCCCACCCCACCCCCCCATCCATGACACGACACGACGCGATGCGCCCCCCCATGACATCCCCCCACCCCCATGACACGACACGACGCGACGTGCCCCCCCCCCTCCCCCTTCCCCCCTCAACACACACCACATCATGTCGCGACGTGCGGCGCCCCCCCTCCCCCCAATACACACCACACAACATCGTGGACAAAGCCGCATTTTGAAGGGGGGGCAAATTTTTGAGGGGGGGGAGGGGTGGTGTGGTGTGTGTTGAGAGGGGGGGGGTGAATTTTGGAGGGGGGAGGGGTGGTGTGGTGTGGTGTGTGTTGAGGGGGGGGGCCGAATTTTTGAGGGGGCATCAAGGAGAGTGGGTGGGTGTGTTAAGGGGAGGGGAGCACGTCGCGTCGTGTCAGGTCATGGGGCGTGGGGGGGGGGGGGGAGGGTGCGTCGCGACATGGTGTGGTGTGTGTTGGGGGGGAGGGGGGCATTGCGTTGGGTGGGTGTGTGTGTTAAGGGGAGGGTGGCATGTCGCATCGTGTCGTGTCATGGGGGGGCGGGGAGGGGGGGATCCCATTGGGGGGGGATGTCATGGGGGGGGTGGGCACGTCGCGTCGTGTCGTGTCGTGGGTGGGGGGGTGGGGTGGGGATGTCATGGGGGGGGGCCCCGCCTCACCCCCCCACGACATGGCGCACCCTCCACCCCACCGCACCCCCCCACGATGCCCTCCGCACGCCACCTCGAAAAACCCTGCTCCCTCCACACCACCCCACCACGCCTCCGAAAACCCCGCTCGACCCACCCCACCTCACGTCAGCCCCCCCACGACACGGCACACCCCCCACACCCCACTGCACCCCCCCACGACGCGGCGCATATCCCCCCCTCACCCCACCTCGAAAAACCCCGCTCGACCCACACAACCTCGCGTCACTCCCCCATGACACGGCACACCCCCCCACCCCACCACACCCAACCACGACGCCCCCCCGCACCCCACCTCGAAAAACCCCGCTCCCTCCACGCCACACCACCACGCCTCCAAAAGCCCCGCTCCACCCACCCCACCCCGCGTCACCCCCCCACGACACGGCGCACCCTCCCACCCCACCGCAGCCCCCCACGACGCCCCCCCCCACGACACGGCGCACCCTCCCACCCCACCGCAGCTCCCCACGACGCCCCCCCCACCCCACCTCGAAAAACCCCGCTCCCTCCACGCCACCCCGCCACGCCTCAAAAAACCCCGCTCGACCCACCCCACCCCGCGTCGCCCGCCACGACACGGCGCACCCCCCACCCCACCGCACCCCCCCACAACGCCCCCCCGCACCCCACCTCGAAAAGCCTCGCTCCCTCCACAGCACCCCACCTCTCCTCCAAAAACCCCGCTCGACCCACACAACCCCGCGTCACTCCCCCACGACACGGCGCACCCCCCCACCCCACCGCACCCCCCCACGACGCCCCCCCGCACCCCACCTCGAAAAACCCCGCTCCCTCCACACCACCCCGCCACGCCTCCAAAAACCCCGCTCGACCCACCCCACCCCGCGTCACCCCCCACGACACGGCGCACCCCCAACCCCACCGCACCCCCCCACGACGCCCCCCCCACGCCACCTTGAAAAACCGCGCTCCATCCACAGCACCCCACCTCTCCTCCAAAAACCCCGCTCGACCCACCCCACCCCGCGTCACCCCCCACGACACGGCGCACCCCCCCACCCCACCGCACCCCCCCATGACACCGCCCCCACGCCCCACCTCGAAAAACCCCGCTCCCTCCATGCCACACTGCCACGCCTCCGAAAACCCCGCTCGACCCACCCCACCCCGTGTCACCCCCCCACGACACGGCGCGCCCCCAACCCCACCGCACCCCCCCACGACGCTCCCCCGCACTCCACCTCGAAAAACCCCGCTCCCTCCACAGCACCCCGCCACGCCTCTGAAAACCCCGCTCGACCCACCCCACCCTGCGTCACTCGCCACGACACGCCGCACCCCCCCACCCTACCGCACCCCCCCACGACCCCCCCCGCACCCACCTCGAGAAACCCCGCTCCCTCCACGCCTCCGAAAACCCCGCTCGACCCACCCCACCCCGCGTCACCCCCCACGACATGGCGCACCCCCCACCCAACCGCACCCCCCCCACGACGCCCCCCTGCACCCCACCTCGAAAAACCCCGCTCCCTCCAGAGCACCCCGCCACGCCTCCGAAAACCCCGCTCGACCCACCCCACCCCGCGTCACCCGCCACGACAGGGCACACCCCCTACCCCACCGCACCCCCCCACGACGCCCCCCCGCACCCACCTCGAAAAACCCCGCTCCCT
>NC_141161.1:129454194-129456694 GCF_053477565.2 Lygodium microphyllum
ATTTACCACCCACTTAGGGCTGCATTCCCAAACAACCCGACTCGTCGACGGCGCCTCGTGGAGCGACAGGGTCCGAGCTCGACGGGGCTCTCACCCTCTCTGACGCCCCTTTCCAGGGGGACTTGGGCTCGGTCTGCCGCAGAGGACGCCTCTCCAGACTACAATTCGCACGGCAAAGCCGTGCGATTTCCAAGCTGGGCTCTTTCCGGTTCGCTCGCAGCTACTAGGGAAATCCTGGTTAGTTTCTTTTCCTCCGCTTAGTGATATGCTTAAACTCAGCGGGTAGCCTTGCCTGATTTGAGGTCCGAGTTGCGTTTCGGGTCGCCGAGGGCAAGCCCCGGATCCGAAGAGCCTGATCCGACACGTGCACCCGGAAAGAGGCATCGGCAAACAGCCGCCACCTCGACGAGGAGACGAACCACCCTTGCGGAGAAATGTCACCGCACGGTGCTACCGGTGTTGAGAATCAGCAATCACACTCAAACAGCCTCTTTGTATGGAATCTCAGGGTCAAGGATATGCAGGATAACTTATCCCATATGCACAATGGTGCCTACTGCAGTTTCCTACTTTCCTATAAAGCATTGTACTTGCTTCCTTTCTTAATGCAATGATAGTACTCTTTTCATTTAAGTAAAGTGTCAATGTCATTGTCCACATACACAAGATTGTGTTTATGAGTCCAAGTCTCAATCTTGGAACCTAATTCACTTGTGTAACAAACAGTCTCATTCCATCATGAGTCTACACTTTTCCTTCCATCCTCCATAGCTTCCGGTTATGTCATGCTCTAGATCCCGCATTTCTAACATGGTATCAGAGCACAGCTGAGCATGGCTTAGCATGTCTCAGGTCTCCTCTCTGCTCCTTCAGCTCCTCTTCATCTCTGGACAGCTCAAGATTGGTGTATGACTCTATTTCCAACTTCATACTTCATCCTCACTCTTGTCTGCCATAGCCAGACAGTACCCAACTCACTTGGAGCTTCTTGATCTACTTCTATAGCCCATATTTCCCCACGCTTCCTTCTGGAGAAATCTTCCTATGGTCCTAGCGCAGCTCCTCGTCACATCAAAGGCCGACATTGGTGAATCATAGCTTCAGCATTGCACAAATCGAAAGTCGCTGCCCATTCTGCGCCATATTCTGGTCGTACAGTTTGCGCTGCCTCTGCGTGGTGTGATCTGGTCCGTGTGCATAGGGCAATTGAAGCTCATTACCCAAGCTTCCTTCCCATCAAGTATTATGCAAAATGGTTACGTCTACGAGCTGCACGAGCTGAAAAACCAGGCTGCATCCTGCAAACCCTAAAGGGAAGCCATAGCTTCTCTACTTCAAGCTTTCATTTCACTTGAATTTCTCACTTCTTTGGAGTCAGCAAAACCCTTGCCACTTTGAACTGATCAACTTTCCCATCAAATCATCAAGGAAGGGAGATTTGTGCTTGGAAGATTTGATAGAGTTGAAGAAATCTAGCTCAAGCAACAACCACATCAAGCTCCTCTTCCAACTCTTACTTCTCACTCAACTGAAGGTTTTGCTACACTTATCTACTCCAAAACTCAGCCTTCAGCTAGAAATCAAAACATCAAAATCAACAAGAAGAAGGTCCAAGAAGATCCAGCATCAACATCAGGCTCATCAAGAACAGTATCTATTGATACTTATCAAGTGTTATTTGACACTATTTTTCTTGTATCCTTTGATACACTTGAGTACAACACTCTTACTGATTTCATTCAGATCTGAAGACATCAGCATCAAATCAAGAAGGGGAAGATCACTTGGAGTAAAAGACTTTTGCAGATTTGGTATCCATTGACACTCAGTTAGTGCTTTTTAGCACTTGTGTCTCTCAATCAATTCTTCTGTTGCTCAAATCAAAAAAAGTCTGAAGTTGATTTGCTACTGTTTCCGTAAATCTAACATGGGCAAAGACTCGCCAAATGCTCGATTCAAAGGAGTTGGATTCCACACTTGGCAAACCCGCATCAAGCTCATCCTGATGAAGAAGGGTCTCTGGGCCATTACAAATGGCAAAGAGAAGAAACCTCGGGATGCGGACCTTGCAACTACTTGGCAAAAGAATGATGACAGAGCCTAGGCCATTATCAAATTGGAGCTAGATGACAGTTATATCCATCACGTGGATAACTGTGAGACCTCACAGGATACATGGAAAAGACTTGACACCCTGTTCGGTGCACAATCTAAATCATCAAAGTATGGTCTCCTAATTGAATTCTTCAGGCTTGAAATGAAGTCCAGCACATCACTTGCCACACATCTCAATTACATGGAAGGACTCCTAACCCAACTTGCAGGAATCAACATTAAAATGGATGAAGATGTTTGCATCGGTGTTCTACTTAAGAGCTTGCCTCCTGAATATAATAACGTATCAACAACTTTAATCAACATGCCAAATCCTGAACTTGTTGATATCCAGGCATCACTGTTAGAAGAAGAAAAGAAGCTAAAAACTAAAGAAGAACCAAGT
>NC_141161.1:129461694-129466694 GCF_053477565.2 Lygodium microphyllum
CCCCTCCCCCCCCCCTCAAAAATTCGGCCCCCCCCTCCAAAATTTGCCCCCCCCTCAACACACACCCCTCCCCCAAAAATTTGCCCCCCCCTCAACACACACCACCCCACCCCTCCCCCTCCCCCTCAACACACACCACACCACACCACCCCTCCCCCCCCAACACAAACCACCCCTCCCCCCCGCAAAAATTTGCCCCCCTCCCCCTCAACACACACCACCCCACCCCTCCCCCCCTCAACACACACCACACCACACACCCCCTCCCCCCCCTCAAAAATTCCACCGCCCCCCACCCCCCCTCAACACACCACACCACACCACCCCTTCCTCCCCCCCCAAAATTCACCCCCCCCCGGCCCCCTCAACACACACCACCCCACCCCTCCCCCCTCAAAAATTCCACCCCCCCTCCTTAACACACACCACACCACACCACACCACCCCTCCCCCCCCCTCAAAATTTCCACCGCCCCCCCTCAACACACACCACACGACACCACCCCTCCCCCCCTCCAAAATTCGTCCCCCCCCTCAACACGCACCACCCCACCCCTCCCCCCGTCTCAAAAATTCGGCCCTCCCCGCCCCCCCCTCAACACACACCACACCACACCACCCCCCCCTCAAAAATTCCACCGCCCCCCCCCTCAACACACACCACACCACACCACCCCTCCCCCCCCTCCAAAATTCGTCCCCCCCTCAACACGCACCACCCCACCCCTCCCCCCGTCTCAAAAATTCGGCCCTCCCCGCCCCCCCCTCAACACACACCACACCACACCACCCCCCCCTCAAAAATTCCACCGCCCCCACCCCCCCCCTCAACACACCACACCACACCACACCACACCACCCCTCCCCCCCCCCCCACCCCCCCCTTCAACACACACCACACCACACCACCCCTCCCCCCCCCCCAAAAATTCGCCTCCGCCCCCCACCCCACCTCGAAAAACCCCGCTCCATCCACAGCACCCCACCACTCCTCCAAAAACTCGGCTTAAACCCCCCACCGCACCCCCCACCCCACAGCACCCCGCACGATGCCCCCCGCACCCCACCTCGAAAAACCCCGCTCCCTCCACACCACCGCACCACGCCTCCGAAAACCCCGCTCGACCCACCCCACCCCGCATCACCCCCCCACGACACGGCGCACCCCCCACCCCACCGCACCCCCCCACGACGCCGCACCGCAACCCACCTCGAAAAACCCCGCTCCCTCCATACCACCCCACCATGCCTCCGAAAACCCCGCTCGACCCACCCCACCTCGCCTCAGCCCCCCACAACACGGCACACCCCCCACACCCCACCGCACCCCCCCACGACGCAGCGCATACCCCCCCCCGCACCCCACCTCGAAAAACCCCGCTCGACCCACCCAACCCAGCGTCACTCCCCCAGGACACGGCGCACCCCCCCACCCCACCGCACCCCCCCACGACGCCCCCCCGCACCCCACCTCGGAAAACCCTGCTCCCTCCACAACACCCCAACACACCTCCAAAAACCCTGCTCGACCCACCCCACCTCGCGTCAGCCCCCCCACGACACACCACACCCCCCCACCCCACCGCACCCCCACGACGCGGCGCATATCCCCCCCCCGCACCCCACCTCGAAAAACCCCGCTCGACCCACCCCACCCCGCGTCACCCCCCATGATACGGCGCACCCCCCCACCCCACCGCACCCCCCCACGACACGGCACACCCCACCTCGAAAAACCCCGCTTCCTCCACACCACCCCGCCACGCCTCCAAAAACCGCGCACCCCCCACCCCACCGCACCCCCTCACGACGCCCCCCCCACCCCACCTCGAAAAACCGCGCTCCATCCACAGCACCCCACCTCTCCTTCAAAAGCCCCGCTCGACCCACCCCACCCCGCGTCACCCCCCACGACACGGCACACCCCCCCACCCCACCGCACCCCCCCACCGCACCCCCCCACGATACCCCCCCCGCACCCCACCTCGAAAAAACCCGCTCCCTCCACGCCACACCACCACGCCTCCGAAAACCCCACCCCACCCCGCGTCACGCCCCCACGACACGGCGCACCCCCCACCCCACCGCACCCCCCACGACGCCCCCCCGCACCCCACCTCGGAAAACCCCGCTCCCTCCACAGCACCCTGCCATGCCTCCGAAAACCCCGCTCGACCCACCCCACCCCGCGCCACCGCCCCACGACACGGCGCACCCCCCACCCCACCGCACCCCCCCAGGATGCCCCCCCCGCACCCCACCTCGAAAAACCCCGCTCCCTCCACAGCACCCCGCCACGCCTTCGAAAACCCCGCTCGACCCACCCCACCCCGCGTCACCCGCCACGACACGGCGCACCCCCCACCCCACCGCACCCCCCCACAACGCCCCCTCGCACCCACCTCGAAAAACCCCGCTCCCTCCACGCCTCCGAAAACCCCGCTCGACCCACCCCACCCCGCGTCACCCCCCCACGACACGGCGCACCCCCCACCCCACCGCACCCCCCACGACGCCCCCCCGCACCCCACCTCGGAAAACCCCGCTCCCTCCACAACACCTTGCCACGCCTCCGAAAACCCCGCTCGACCCACCCCAACCCGCGTCACCCCCCAGGACACGGCGCACCCCCCCACGACGCCCCCCCGCACCCCACTTGGAGAAACCCCGCTCCCTCCACACCAACCCGCCACGCCTCCAAAAACCCCGCTCGACCCACCCCACCCCGCGTCACCCCCCCACGACACTGCGCACCCCCCCACCCCACCGCACCCCCCCACAACACGGCGCACCCCACCTTGAAAAACCCCGCTCCCTCCACGCCCCCCCGCCACGCCTCCGAAAACCCCGCTCGACCCACCCCACCCCGCGTCAACCGCCACGACACGGCGCACCCCCCCACCCCACCGCACCCCCCCACGACGCCCCCGCGCACCCCACCTCGGAAAACCCGCTACATCCACACCACCCCACCCCACCTCGAAAAACCCGCTGCATCCACACCACCCCACCCCGCGTCACGGCACACCCCACCGCACCCCCCAACGACACGGCGCATCCCCCCCGCACCCCACCTCGAAAAACCCCGCTCCATCCACACGACCCCGCCACGCCTCCAAAAACCCCGCTCGACCCACCCCACCCCGCGTCACCCCCCCACGACACGGCACACCCCTCCACCCCACCACACCCCCCGACGACGCGGCGCATCCCCCGCGCACCCCACCTCCAAAAACCCCGCTCGACCCACGGCACGTCACCTCACCCCCCCATGACATGGCACACCCTCCCTCCTAAGAAATCCCGCTCCGCAATGACACGGCACACACACCCCACTGCACACGACCCCCTCTCGCGACATGGAACCTTCCACCCCCCGACGGACCTCCTCAAAAAAACCCCCCACGACATGGCACCACCCAACCCCCCCGCGACATGGCACACCCTCCCTCCTCAGAAATCCCCGCTCCAACAACCCGCCCGCGCAACATGGCACGCCCTCCCTCCTCGGAAAACCTCGCTCCACCGAACCCCCCCACAACATGGCACACCCTCCGCTCCCAAAATACCTCGCATCTTGAGGAGGGGGTATCACGTGAGAGCGAGGCAGAGGGAGGGGCCAGGCACGACGTACGCAAAGACAATCGCGACGAGGAGAGGAGGCGCCGCGTCATGGCAAGGCGAGGGGGTTTCCTACCACGATGTCAGTGTTGGAGAGTCAAGACGTGATCCGAGGGGATTTCCATGCCACGGTCTCGAAACAAGCATGCAAAAGGGTGCAGCACCAGGACTTCCCGGGAGGTCACCCATCCCAGTATTGTTCTGGCCCAAGCGCGCTTAACTGCGGAGTTCTGATGGGATCCAGTGTATTAGCGCTGGTGTGACCGCACCACAAACACAAAGGAATTCCAAAGAGCTCTTGTATACTCGGAAAGTGGCACGAGAGAGCTCAAGAGCGAGGCATGGCGGCATGCCATGCCGCTCATGCCACGGAGGACGCGACTAAACGCGAACCCTAAACCCCGCGCACATGGAGGCGACGCACAAAAGATTGAATGCCGCCGTCGCGTGCCATTTCTAACACGAAGGGCAAGCATCCACATAGGCGACGACGTAGAAAAGATCGAGCCGCAGAATACGTGCCACGGAGGACACGCGCCCACAGCATGCCACAAGATAGTGGGGGAGAGGGGGGCATGCCATTCATACCACGAGGACCCGTGTCCACGCGAGCACTAAACCCCGCGCACATGAGATTCGAGTCATAGGATCCGTGCCATGGACGAACTTGGAATGGCATCGGGTACCCTTGATGACACCGTGGGCGAGCATCCACGCGAGGAGAACCTCGCGCACATAAAGGCAACGAGGTAGAAAAGATCAAGTCATAGAATCCACATCGGGGAGGGCGAATGTCCACGCGAAGAAGAGAACCCCACGCACGTGGAGGCGACGCACAGAAGATTTTTTGTTTTGTTTTGCGAGTCGGGGGTGCAATAGAAGGACGAACCTACCTATTACCCAGCTTTCGCAAGGCCAAACCCTTAAGCCCACGGTTTCGTCAGGCAAGCCCGCTTATTACCGCCTCCTTCTAGTGAAAGCACCGGGAGGATCCGAGTCGTAGAATCCATGCCAGGGCGGGCGGACTTGAAATGCCACGCATGCCGACGAGGCGAGACGAGCACGAAAACCGCACTAACGCAAGCGAGCCAAGGCAGGGAATGCGAAGAGAAGGCGATCGAACCACCCGCACGAGCTAGGCTAGATCGGGTGCACGGTGTGCGCGAGGACTTGGGGGCGCACACAAGGGCCGAGGCCAAGAAAACCCCATCGAATCGAGCAGAAGGGGGACAAATCAGTGCGGCGGCGGGCTGAATCTTAGTGGATCGTAGCAGCAAGGCTACTCTGCCACTTACAATACCCGGCCACATATTTAAGTCATCTGCAAAGGATTCATCTCCCCGATCGTTCGGAATTGGGCTCCGAGCTCTCACCCTTTC
>NC_141161.1:129481694-129486694 GCF_053477565.2 Lygodium microphyllum
TTTGGAGGGGGTAGGGCTGGTGTGGTGTGGTGTGTGTTGAGGGGGGGAGTGGCAGAATTTTTGAGGGGGCGTCATGGTGGGTGGGTGGGTGTGTTAAGGGGAGGGGAGCACGTCGCGTCTTGTCATGTCATGGGGCGCCGGGGGGGGGGAGGGGGGCGTCGCGACATGGTGTGGTGTGTGTTGGGGGGGGCATTGCGGTGGGTGGGTGTGTGTGTTAAGGGGAGGGTGGCACGTCGCGTCGTGTCGTGTCATGGGGGGCGGGGAGGGGGGGACGCGTCGCGTCGTGTCGTGTCATGGGTGGGGGGTGGGGTGGGGATGTCATGGGGAGGGGGTGACATGACACGACGCGACGTGCCCCCCTCCCCTTAACACACACACCCACCCACCGCGATGCCTCCCCCCAACACACACCATACCATGTCGCGACGCCCCCCCCCGCCCTATGACATGACACGACGCGACGTGCTCCCCTCCCCTCAACACACACACCCACCCCTCCCCCCCCTCAACACACACCACACAACACCACACCACACCACCCCTCCCCCCCCTCCCCACCCCAAAAATTCCACAGCCCCCCACCACCCCCCTCAACACACCACACCACCCCTCCCCCGGCCCCTCAGAAATTCTCCCCCCCCTCAACACACAACACAACACACCACCCCTCCCCTTCCCCCCCTCCAAATTTCGACCCCCCCCTCAACACACACCACCCCACCCCTCCCCCCCCCAAAAAAAATTCGCCCCCCCGCAACACACACCACCCCACCCCCCCCCAAAAAAATTCGCCCCCCCCAACACACACCACCCCACCCCCCCCTTTAAAAATTCGCCCCCCCGCCTCAACACACACCACACCACACCACCCCTCCCCCCCCCCTCCAAAAATCGCCCCCCCCCCCCCCCCCCCCCCCAACACACACCACCCCTCCCACCCCCCTCAATACACACCTCCCCACCCTTCCCCCCCCCCCCCAACACACCCCACACCACACCACACCACACCACCCCTCCCCCCCCTCAAAAATTCCACCGCCCCCCACCCCCTCCAACACACCACACCACCCCTCCCCCCCCCTCAACACACACCACACCACACCACCCCTCCCCCCCCCAAAAATTCGCCCCCCCTCTCAACACACACCACCCCACCCCTCCCCCCCCCCTCAAAAATTCGGCCCCCCCCTCCAAAATTTGCCCCCCCCCCTCAACACACACCCCTCCCCCAAAAATTTGCCCCCCCCTCAACACACACCACCCCACCCCTCCCCCTCCCCCTCAACACACACCACACCACACCACCCCTCCCCCCCCAACACACACCACCCCTCCCCCCCCGCAAAAACTTGCCCCCCTCCCCCTCAACACACACCACCCCACCCCTCCCCCCCCTCAACACACACCACACCACACACCCCCTCCCCCCCTCAAAAATTCCACCGCCCCCCACCCCCCCTCAACACACCACACCACACCACCCCTCCCTCCCCCCCCAAAATTCACTCCCCCCCGGCCCCCTCAACACACACCACCCCACCCCTCCCCCCCCTCAAAAATTCCACCCCCCCTCCTTAACACACACCACACCACACCACACCACCCCTCCCCCCCCTCAAAATTTCCACCGCCCCCCCCTCCAAAATTCGGCCCCCCCCTCAACACGCACCACCCCACCCCTCCCCCCGTCTCAAAAATTCGGCCCTCCCCGCCCCCCCCTCAACACACACCACACCACACCACCCCCCCCCTCAAAAATTCCACCGCCCCCACCCCCCCCCCAACACACCACACCACACCACACCACCCCTCCCCCCCCAAAAATTCGCCCCCCTCCCCCCCCCACCCCCCCCCTTCAACACACACCACACCACACCACCCCTCCCCCCCCCCAAAAATTCGCCCTCCCCCCCGTCAACACACACCACCCCACCCTTCCCCCCCCTCAAAAATTCGGCCCCCCCCTCAACACACACCACCCCACACCACCCCTTCCCCCCCCCCCAAAAAATTCGCCCCCCCCCCCCCCCTCAACACACACCACCCCACCCCTCCCGCGCCCCCTCCCCGCAAAAATTCCACCGCCCCCCACCCCGCCCCCCCTCAACACACCACACCACCCCTCCCCCCCGCTCAGAAATTCGGCCCCCCCCCCAACACACACCACCCCACCCTTCCCCCCCCCTCAACACACACCACCCCACCCCTCTCAACACACACCACACCACACCACCCCTCCCCCCCCTCCAAAATTCGCCCCCCCTGATCACACACCACCCCACCCCACCCCTTCCCCCCCTCAAAAATTCCCCCTCCCCTTCAAAATTGGGCCCCCCCACCCTCCCCCCTTCTCCCCCACCTCCAAAATTCGGCCCCCCTCACCATGACATCCCCCCCCACCCATAATACAACACGATGTGACGCGCCTCCCCATGACATCCCCCCACCCCCCAATGACAGGACACGACGCGACGTGCCCCCCCTCTCCCCCTTCACACTCCACACACACCACACCATGTCGCGACGTGCCGCCCCCCCTCCCCCATGACATCCCCACCCCACCCCCCATCCATGACACGACACGACGCGATGCACCCCCCCATGACATCCCCCCCACCCCACATGACAGACACGACGCGACGTGCCCCCCCTCCCCCTTCCCCCCTCAACACACACCACATCATGTTGCGATGTACGGCGCCCCTCCCCCCCCCTCCTCAATACACACCACACCACACCATGGACAAAGCCGCATTTTGAAGGGGGGGGCGAATTTTTGAGGGGGGGGGAGGGGTGGTGTGGTGTGTGTTGAGAGGGGGGGGGTGAATTTTGGAGGGGGGGAGGGGTGGTGTGGTGTGGTGTGTGTTGAGGGGGGGGGGGGGCAAATTTTCGAGGGGACGTCATGGAGGGTGGGTGGGTGTGTTAAGGGGAGGGGAGCACGTCGCATCGTGTCAGGTCATGGGGCATGGGGGGGGAGGGGGGGAGGGGTGCGTCGCGACATGGTGTGGTGTGTGTTGGGGGGGGGGGGGGGGACATTGCGGTGGGAGGGTGTGTGTGTTAAGGGGAGGGTGGCACGTCGCATCGTGTCGTGTCATGGGGGGGCGGGGGGGATCCCATTGGGGGGGGATGTCATGGGGGGGGGGGGGTGACGCGTCGCGTCGTGTCCTGTCATAGGTGGGGGGGGATGGGGTGGGGATGTCATGGGGGGGTGCGGCACGTCGCGACATGGTGTGGTGTGTGTTGAGGGGGGAAGGGGGAGGGGGGGCGCGTCGCATCGTGTCGTGTCATGGCGGGCCACGTAGCATCGCGTCGTTTCATGGGGGGTGGGGGGGATGTCATGGGGGGGCCAAATTTTTGAGGGGGGGAGGGGTGGGGTGGTGTGTGTTGAGGGGGGGGCGAATTTTTGATGGGAGGACGTCATGGGGGGGGCGCATCGTGTCGTGTCGTGTCATGGGGGATGGGGGGATGTCATGGGGGGGGGGGGAGGGGGGTTGTCATGTTATGTTGGGGAGGGGGTGCGTCGAGTCATGTCGGGGCATGGTGGGGGGGAGGGGGCATCGCGACACCCCGCGTCACCCCCCACCACACGGCACACCCCCCCACCCCACCGCACCCCCTATGACGCGGCACCTCCCCCCCCCACCCCACCTCGAAAAACCCCGCTCCATCCACAGCACCCCACCACTCCTCCAAAAACTCGGCTCGAACCCCCCACCGCACCCCCCACCCCACCGCACCCCGCACGATGCCCCCCGCACCCCACCTCGAAAAACCCCGCTCCCTCCACACCACCGCACCACGCCTCCGAAAACCCCGCTCGACCCACCCCACCCCTCGTCACCCCCCATGACACGGCGCACCCCCCACCCCACCGCACCCCCCCACGACGCCGCACCGCAACCCACCTCGAAAAACCCCGCTCCCTCCATACCACCCCACCACGCCTCCGAAAACCCCGCTCGACCCACCCCACCTCGCCTCAGCCCCCCACGACACGGCACACCCTCCACACCCCACCGCACCCCCCCACTACGCAGCACATACCCCCCCCGCACCCCACCTCGAAAAACCCCGCTCGACCCACCCAACCCAGCGTCACTCCCCCAGGACACGGCGCACCCCCCCACCCCACCGCACCCCCCCACGACGCCCCCCCGCACCCCACCTCGGAAAACCCTGCTCCCTCCACAGCACCCCAACACACCTCCGAAAACCCTGCTCGACCCACCCCACCTCGCGTCAGCCCCCCCACGACACACCACACCCCCCCCAACCCACCGCACCCCCACGACGCGGCGCATATTCCCCCCCCGCACCCCACCTCGAAAAACCCCGCTCGACCCACCCCACCCCGTGTCACCCCCCACGACACGGCGCACCCCCCCACCCCACCGCACCCCCCCACGACACGGCACACCCCACCTCGAAAAACCCTGCTTCCTCCACACCACCCCGCCACGCCTCCAAAAACCGCGCACCCCCCACCCCACCGCACCCCCCACGATGCCCCCCCCACCCCACCTCGAAAAACCGCGCTCCATCCACAGCACCCCACCTCTCCTTCAAAAACCCCGCTCGACCCACCCCACCCCGCGTCACCCCCCACGACACGGCACACCCCCCCACCCCACCGCACCCCCCCACCGAACCCCCCACGATGCCCCCCCGCACCCCACCTCGAAAAACCCCGCTCCCTCCACGCCACACCACCACGCCTCCGAAAACCCCACCCCACCCCGCGTCGCCCCCCCACGACACGGTGCACCCCCCACCCCACCGCACCCCCCACGACGCCCCCCGCACCCCACCTCGAAAAACCCCGCACCCTCCACAGCACCCCGCCACGCCTCCGAAAACCCCGCTCTACCCACCCCACCCCGCGTCACCCGCCACGACACGGCGCACACCTCCACCCCACCGCACCCCCCCACAACGTCCCCCCGCACCCACCTCGAAAAACCCCGCTCCCTCCACGCCTCCGAAAACCCCCCTCGACCCAC
>NC_141161.1:129496694-129516694 GCF_053477565.2 Lygodium microphyllum
GCCTGCTTTGGTGATAGCTTTGGTTGAGTTTGGAAATACTTGAGGGAAATATTATCTGTATAGACTTTTGTTGGCTTATCCTGCACATAGTGCCGCCACTTTCTCAAGCAATGCACTACTGCATACATCTCTTTCTCATGAGTAGCCCACCTTCTCTCCGTTGGGTCCAGCTTCTTCGATTCATAGCATACTGGATGACCATCCTGCATGAGCACACCACCTATGGCATAGCTTGACGCATCAGTATGGACCTCAAACGGGCGTGTGAAATCTGCCATCTTTAAAACTGGGGCCTGGATCATCATGCTCTTCAACTGCTCAAAGGCTTGCTGCTCCCGATCCGTCCACTGAAAAGTAGTTGTGTTGGAGGTGAGATCTGTCAGTGGGGCAGTAATCTTACTATATCCTTGAATGAACCTTCGACAAAAAACTGTAAATCCCAAAAATTCCCGCACCTGACTTACCTTGCGGGGAGCCTCCCAATTCTTTACTGCCTGAACCTTCTTCGGGTCTATGGCAATCCCATTTTCTTTGACTAAATAGCCCAAAAATTCTATCTCTTGTACAGCAAACTCACACTTTTCTGGCTTCACAAACAATTGATTCTCCCGGAGCCGGGTAAAGACCTTCTCCAGGTGCTGTACATGATCTTCCAGGGTTCTGCTGTAGATGAGCACATCATCAATATAGATGATCACAAAATCATCAAGATAGTCGATGAAGATCTTATCCATGAGCTCACAAAAGGTAGCTGGTGCATTAGTGAGCCCTTCTGGCATGACCAACCATTCGTAGCTCCCGTATCGGCTTCTGAAAGCCGTCTTCACCTCGTCCCCTTCTGCTATTCTAATTTGGTGATACCCTGATCTCAAGTCGATTCTGCTGAAGTAACGGGCTCCTTGCAGCCGATCCAGCAGTTCATCTACCACTGGCACAGGGTACCTATTCCTCACTGTAGCTTTATTGAGAGCTCTGTAATCTGTACACAGACGAAGAGACCCATCCTTTTTCTTGACAAATAGGACTGGAGCTCCATAGGGTGATCTACTAGGTTGAATGTGGCCTGATGCCTCCATTTCTCCTAGCTGTTTCTTCAATTCCACTAGCTCCGTTCCCGTCATCCTGTAAGCTGGCCTGGCTGGTGGTTGCACTCCTGGTAAGAGCTCGATTCGGTGATCAACACTCCTACGAGGCGGCAACCCGATCGGCAGCTTGTCGGGCATGACATCTTGGAACTTGTCCAGAACTTCCCTGACCCTTTCGTCACCTATTGTCCAGATGATTTGTTGAATCACTGGTTCTTCTTCAATGAGCCTCATCATACATAGCCTCAACTGTCCCCCATGCTTCAATTCTTTTTCTAGCTGCTTGGCCGTAATCTCCATAGGACCTGGGGCTCCCACTTGTGTTTCTTGACTCTTTTCTGTGGCTTTTTCTGCCACTGTTTCCATCCCTTTTGCTCTCTCCAATTGTACTTCTTCCGGTTGCTCCTTTGTCGTTGCTTTTTGCACCCACACCTTTGCAGGACTTTCTTTTTCTGAGCTGTTCACATTCTGCACCTTTGTCACCACCAATCTAGCGTCCACTGCATTGCCCGCCGGTGACTTGTTGTGACTCTTGCTTTTAGTGCGAAAGTATGGCACCCAGACCACCGACTGCGGTGCTTGCAAGTAAATTTTATTCTTTTTCATGCCCAGTATTTGCACGACATGGTTGTCTATCCAATCCATGCCTAATATACCTTCAAAATCATCCATAGGCACCACTATAAAATCCAGATTTGCCTGCCATTGCCCAATTTGAACTGGGACGCCTTTGGCTAACTCGCAGTATTTGTATTTTCCTTGCACAAATGATACCTCAAGACCCTCGGCTCTTATTGGCTTCACACCTAGCCGGGATGCTACCTGAGGAGATATGAAGTTGTGAGTGGCCCCTGTGTCCACCATCATCACCTGGGGATGGTTCCCCAACTCAGCCTGAACAAACATGTTGCATATGCTAGGAATAAAGGTTGGCATAGTTGCTGGAGGCTTGGCCCCCACTGCTCCTGCCTTTGCCTTAGATTCCCACTCCTTCTCTTCCTCTTCTATCTCAGTTATTTGGACTGTCGATCTTGATCCTTCTGCTTCCGCTTGAGCATACGCGAATCTGGAGCCACTTGAAGAAGCTGCTCCCCTCGGACAATCCCTTGCGAAGTGCGGACCTCCACAATTATGACAAGCTAAGGGGCCTCCTCTTCCTTGCCCCATTCTACCTCCTCCTCCATATCCTCCTCTGTTCGAGTTGTTCCCTCGGCCGACCCCAGATGTGGTTGGTCTGGAACTAGCAGAACTATTGGCTGGGGTTGTCTCGGACCGAGTCTCCGTGTACTCCAGTCGGAGGGGTTGCTTGCCATTCCATCCACTGTTCCCTTGCGTGTTGTTTTGGTAAGATCCCTGGTTTTGCCTATTTCCCCATGTCGAGTTGGACTGAGCGGTGTTGCCTCCTTGCGGAGCCCCACGCCCTGCCCCTCCTTGTCTGCCATCGAAATCAGTGAGTCTTTCAGCCATTGTCATAGCCTCCAGCACACTTCCCGGTTCCTGCTTTTCTATCTCTCTTCTAGCCCATGGTTGCATTCCATACAGAAAACCATGCAGTTTGGTGGTTACATCCATGTCGGGTAGCTGCAGCATTAGAGACCTATACTTTTGCACATAGTCTCTCATTCGGCCCGCATTCTGCCTCAAGTTTCTCCATTCGTCTCTGACTTTGAATGGTTCATTCTTTGGCACAAAGTATTCCTTCATGCTTCTCTGCAACTCCTCCCATGTTAGTTTCCTGCCAAACTGCTCTTCCTCATACATCAGCCACTTCGAGGCATCACCCTCTAGTAACTGTGCTGCCACCAATCCTCTTCTCTTGCTTGACACCTTGAGTAACTTCATGTAGCCGTCCACCTCTCTTATCCATCGGTTTAGGCTGACTGAGTCCCTCTCACCTTTGTATTTCTCTGGTGCTTGAGGCTTGTACTTTCCCATATCATCGGATGAGGAGTCATCCCGTTCCTTCTTTTCTTTCCTTCTGCGTCTCCGATGAATCTCACCATCGTGGTCCGTCTCGGCTTGAGCCTTCCCTAGTGCTTTGGGTAGCATGGTAGCCAGCAAGTCCTTCATCATTTCTCGCATGGCATCCATTTGGTCTGGCTCGCGCCGTGGCTCCTCTTCTTCGTGCATAGCAGCATCTATTTCATTCTCATGCTCCGTTGCGTATCCTTCCCCAATCACCAGTTGAGGTCTGCTTGCTCCGATTCCAAGGGCCACCGAGATTTCATCTCGGTCATCTCGAATTCCACTCTTATTCTTGTTGCGTCCACCCATGTTGATGAACCGCAACTTGCTAGCTTTCCAAAATCTTCCTCACGCCTGTTGAAGGACTAGCCCTCGCGCGAGTTGAGCTCTGATACCAAGTGTAACGCACAATGCGTGCGTAGCATGCAATTCCCAACTTTGCGTTCGTCACCCACGGTTCTCACCGTGATCCCCCGCGGTCTTTCCCACCTTTAGCTTACAAGAAGGCACTTTGCTTTGAAAGAAAGTAGATTGCAAGAAGACTTTGCGATTGCAAGAAATAGCATTCGTGTTATGTTGGCGCAAGGCCCGGGTGGAGGGGGAACACCCAGGCAATGCGAGAAGAAAATGTTGGTTACAATGGTTTGTGCGCTTATCCCCCCTCATAGGTGTTTCCGGCTCCAACGGCAAGGCATACCTACAAAGCCCGAAATTTTCCTTGGGGGGGGGGGGGGGGGGGGAAGGGCGCCTCGCGACATGGCCTGTTGAGGGGGGGAGGGGGGCCGAATTTTGGGGGGGGGCGCCGAATTTTGAAGGGGGGGGAGGGGTGGGGTGCTGTGTGTTGAGAGGTGCTGAATTTTGAAGGGGGGGGGAGGCGGGGGGGGCGAATTTTGTAGGGGGGGGGCCCGAATTTTTGAGGGGGGGGGGAGGGGGAGGGGCGAATTTTGTAGGGGGGGGGGGAGGGGGGGTTGGTGTGTGTTGAGAGGGGCCGAGTTTTGAAGGGGTGGGCCGAAATTTTGAGGGTGGGTGGGGGGGGGCCGAATTTTTGAGGGGGGGTGTGTTGAAGGGGGGGGGGGAGGGGTGGGGTGGTGTGTGTTGAGAGGGGCCGAATTTTTGAGGGGGGGTGGCGGGGGGGAGGGATGGTGTGGTGTGGTGTGGTGTGTGTTGAGAGGGGGGGGCGAATTTTGGAGGGGGTAGGGGTGGTGTGGTGTGGTGTGTGTTGAGGGGGGGCGGGGAGGGGAGGGGGGCAGAATTTTTGAGGGGGCGTCTTGTCATGTCATGGGGCGCGGGGGGGGGGGGGGGGGGGGAGGGGAGGGGGGCGTCGCGACATGGTGTGGTGTGTGTTGGAGGGGGGGGCATTGCGGTGGGTGGGTGTGTGTGTTAAGGGGAGGGTGGCACGTTGCGTCGTGTCATGTCATGGGGGGGCGGGGAGGGGGGACGCGTCGCGTCGTGTCGTGTCATGGGTGGGGGGTGGGGTGGGGATGTCATGGGGGGTGACAGGACACGACGCGACGTGCCCCCCTCCCCTTAACACACACACCCACCCACCCACCGCGATGCCTCCCCCCAACACACACCACACACACCACATCACACCACCCCTCCCCCCCCTCCAAAATTCGGCCCCCCCCCACCCCGATGCCTCCCACCCCCAAAAATCCCCCCCCCCCCAACACACACCACCCCCCCTAAAAAATTCGGCCCCCACCCCCTCAACACACACCACACCACCCCTCCCCCCCCTCCAAAATTCGCGCCCCCCCCCCCCCCCCCCCCCCCCAACACACACCACCCCACCCCCCCCCAAAAATTCATCCCCCCCCCCTCAACACACACCACCCCAACCCTGCCCCCCCCAAAAAATTCCACCGCCCCCCACCACCCCCCTCAACACACACCACACCACACCACCCCTCCCCCCCCTCAACACACAACACACCACACCACCCCTCCCCCCCGTCAACACACACCACCGCACCCCTCCCCCCCCCAAAATTCGCCCCCCCCCCCAACACACACCACCCCACCCCCCCCCCTAAAAAATTCGGCCCCCCTCCCCTAAACACACACCACACCACACCACCCCTCCCCCCCCCAAAAATTCGCCCCCCCCTCAACACACACCACCCCACCCCTCCCCCCCCCCAACATACACCACCACACACCACCCCTCCCCCCCCCAAAAAAATTCACCCCCCCTCGACACACACCACCCCACCCCTCCCCCCCCCTCAACACACACCACACCACACCACCCCTCCCCTCCCCTCAAAAATTCCACCGCCCCCCACCCCCCCCTCAACACACCACACCACACCACACCACCCCCCCCTCAGAAATTCGCCCCCCCCCTCAACACACACCACACCACACACCCCTCCCCCACCCCCTCCAAAATTCGGCCCCCCCCCCAAACACACACCACCCCACACCACCCCTCCCCCCCCCCAAAAATTTGCCCCCCCCTCAACACACACCACCCCACACCTCCCCCCCCTCAACACACACCACACCACACCACACCACCCCTCCCCCCCCCTCAACACACACCACACCACACCACCCCTCACACCCCAAAAATTCGCCCCCCCCCTCAGCACACACCACCCCACCCCTCCCCCCCCCTCAACACACACCACACCACACACCCCCTCCCCCCCCCTCAAAAATTCCACCGCCCCCCACCCCCCCTCAACACACCACACCACCCCTCCCCCCCCCCTCAAAAATTCAGCCCCCCCCCCCTCAACACACACCACACCACCCCTCCCCCCCTCAAAATTTCCACCGCCCCCCCCTCAACACACACCACACGACACCACACCTCCCCCCCCTCCAAAATTCGGGCCCCCCCCTCAACACAAACAACCCCACACCTCCCCCCCCTCAAAAATTTGGCCCTCCCCGCCCCCCCCCCCCCCCCCCTCAACACACACCACACCACACCACCCCTCCCACCCTCTCAAAAATTCGTCCGCCCCGTCATCACACACCACCCCACCTCACCCCCCTCCCCTTAACACACACACCCACCCACCGGGATGCCCCCCCCCAACACACACCACACCATGTCGCCACGCCCCTCTCCCCCCCCCCGCCCCATGACATGAGATGACGCGACGTGCTCCCCTCCCCTTAACACACACACCCATCCCTCCCCCCCATTAACACACACCACACCACACCACCCCTCCCCCCCCCTCAAAAATTCGCCCCCCCCCCCCCCTCAACACACACCACACCACACCACCCCTCCCCCCCCCTCCAAATTTCGTCCCCCCCCCCAAAAAAAATTGGCCCCCCCCCTCAACACAAACCACGCCACACCACCCCTCCCCCCCCTCAACACACACCACCCCACACCACCCCTCCCGCCCGCCAAAAATTTCCCCCCCCCCTCAACACACACCACCCCACCCCCCCTCCTCAACACACACCACACCACCCCTCCCCCCCCCTCAAAAATTCCCCCCCCCCCCCCCGCCTCAACACACACCACACCACACCACACCACCCCTCCCGTTCCCCCCCTCCAAATTTCGCCCCCCCCTCAACACACACCACCCCACCCCTCCCCCCCCCTCAAAAATTCCCCCCCCTCCCCCCTCAACACACACCACACCACACCACACCACCCCTCCCCCCCTCCAAATTTCGCCCCCCCCCCAAAAATTTGCCGCCCCCCTCAACACACACCACACCACACCACCCCTCCCCCCCTCCAAAATCCCCCCCCCCCCCCCAACACACACCACCCCTCCCCCCCCCAAAAATTCATCCCCCCCCCCTCAACACACACCACCCCAACCCTGCCCCCCCCAAAAAATTCCACCGCCCCCCACCACCCCCCTCAACACACACCACACCACACCACCCCTCCCCCCCCTCAACACACAACACACCACACCACCCCTCCCCCCGTCAACACACACCACCGCACCCCTCCCCCCCCCCCCAAAATTCGCCCCCCCCCAACACACACCACCCACCCCCCCCCCCTAAAAACTTCGGCCCCCCTCCCCTAAACACACACCACACCACACCACCCCTCCCCCCCCCAAAAATTCGCCCCCCCCCCCCCACTCAACACACACCACCCCACCCCTCCCCCCCCCCAACACACACCACCCCTCCCCCCCCCAAAAAAATTCACCCCCCCTCGACACACACCACCCCACCCCTCCCCCCCCCTCAACACACACCACACCACACCACCCCTCCCCTCCCCTCAAAAATTCCACCGCCCCCCACCCCCCCCTCAACATACCACACCACCCCTCCCCCCCCCTCAAAAATTCAGCCCCCCCCCCCCTCAACACTTACCACACCACCCCTCCCCCCCCTCAAAATTTCCACCGCCCCCCCCTCAACACACACCACACGACACCACACCTCCCCCCCCTCCAAAATTCGGGCCCCCCCCTCAACACAAACAACCCCACACCTCCCCCCCCTCAAAAATTCGGCCCTCTATCCTACCATCGAAAGTTGATAGGGCAGAAATTTGAATGAAGCATCGCCGGCGCTGAGGCCGTGCGATTCGGGAAGTTATCATGATTCACCACATTACCGGGCAAGCCCGCATCGGCCTTTTATCTAATAAATGCGTCCCTTCCAGAAGTCGGGAGTTGGTGCACGTATTAGCTCTAGAATTACTACGGTTATCCGAGTAGCAAGGTACCATCAAAGAAACTATAACTGATTTAATGAGCCATTCGCAGTTTCACAGTACAAGAGAGTTTATACTTACACATGCATGGCTTAATCTTTGAGACAAGCATATGACTACTGGCAAGATCAACCAGGTAGCTATCTTTCGTCACACGAGCAGTACCGCTTCTGCGAGTTCCGACTCCACATCAAGTGTGGCTGCGGGGCAAAAAGGCACGACCTCATCACCAATGTGTTGTTCTTGATGTAAAGAGAAAGAGGGGAGGAGCACGAAGACTCGAGAGTTTACGGGGAGAAAAAGAAAATGACAAATGGGGATGGGACGAGGGCATGGTTTCGTTTCCCACCGTGGACAAAGCCGCACACGAGCACGTGCATCGGCCATCGCCACCACCACGCACGAGGCGTGCTCCACGTTGTCTTGTCTGCCACATTTCGAGCTTGTGTCGAGTCGAAAGACGATGGAGACGCTCATGCATTCCACCGTTTCGCGTCAACAAGAGCCCATCATGAGGTACACTCAACCCCACCGGGAACAAGCCCTGCCGATGAAGAAGCACCTCGATCACATCGTTCCATCGGTTTCGGTCCATCCGTATCGATACAAGCCGCACAATATTCACGACGAGAATCGCCGTTAGCATTGAGAACCATGGAGCTCGAACACGATCTCGCCAAAAACGAGACACGTGTTCAAGGCACCGCACTTCGCTCCTCATTGCCTAGTGGGCACATGTTGACCGCCACGACGCGATGTCCTCGCAAGGATCACCACAAGTCGCTTGAGCCTAACCGTTCGGCGGGGGGTACATGGCATTTGCTCACGAGACATTCCTCGCGGACAAGACGGATGCGGGGACCATACGCCTCACCTCACCCACCCTTGGATCTCCAAGGAGTGTTTCGATGGAGCAAGCACCACTACCCTCATAGGTGTTTCCGGCTCCAACGGCAAGGCATACCTACAAAGCCCGAAATTTTCCTTGGGGGGGGGGGGGGGGGGGGAAGGGCGCCTCGCGACATGGCGTGTTGAGGGGGGGAGGGGGGCCGAATTTTGGGGGGGGGCGCCGAATTTTGAAGGGGGGGGGAGGGGTGGGGTGCTGTGTGTTGAGAGGTGCTGAATTTTGAAGGGGGGGGGGAGGCGGGGGGGGCGAATTTTGTAGGGGGGGGGCCCGAATTTTTGAGGGGGGGGGGGAGGGGGAGGGGCGAATTTTGTAGGGGGGGGGGAGGGGGGGTTGGTGTGTGTTGAGAGGGGCCGAGTTTTGAAGGGGTGGGCCGAAATTTTGAGGGTGGGTGGGGGGGGGCCGAATTTTTGAGGGGGGGTGTGTTGAAGGGGGGGGGGGAGGGGTGGGGTGGTGTGTGTTGAGAGGGGCCGAATTTTTGAGGGGGGGTGGCGGGGGGGAGGGATGGTGTGGTGTGGTGTGGTGTGTGTTGAGAGGGGGGGGCGAATTTTGGAGGGGGTAGGGGTGGTATGGTGTGGTGTGTGTTGAGGGGGGGCGGGGGGGGGAGGGGGGCAGAATTTTTGAGGGGGCGTCTTGTCATGTCATGGGGCGCAGGGGGGGGGGGGGGGGGAGGGGAGGGGGGCGTCGCGACATGGTGTGGTGTGTGTTGGAGGGGGGGGCATTGCGGTGGGTGGGTGTGTGTGTTAAGGGGAGGGTGGCACGTTGCGTCGTGTCATGTCATGGGGGGGCGGGGAGGGGGGACGCGTCGCGTCGTGTCGTGTCATGGGTGGGGGGTGGGGTGGGGATGTCATGGGGGGGTGACAGGACACGACGCGACGTGCCCCCCTCCCCTTAACACACACACCCACCCACCCACCGCGATGCCTCCCCCCAACACACACCACACACACCACATCACACCACCCCTCCCCCCCTCCAAAATTCGGCCCCCCCCCACCGCGATGCCTCCCACCCCCAAAAATCCCCCCCCCCCAACACACACCACCCCCCCTAAAAAATTCGGCCCCCACCCCCTCAACACACACCACACCACCCCTCCCCCCCCTCCAAAATTCGCGCCCCCCCCCCCCCCCCCCCCCCCCCCAACACACACCACCCCTCCCCCCCCCAAAAATTCATCCCCCCCCCCTCAACACACACCACCCCAACCCTGCCCCCCCCCCAAAAAATTCCACCGCCCCCCACCACCCCCCTCAACACACACCACACCACACCACCCCTCCCCCCCCTCAACACACAACACACCACACCACCCCTCCCCCCCCGTCAACACACACCACCGCACCCCTCCCCCCCCCAAAATTCGCCCCCCCCCAACACACACCACCCCACCCCCCCCCTAAAAAATTCGGCCCCCCTCCCCTAAACACACACCACACCACACCACCCCTCCCCCCCCCAAAAATTCGCCCCCCCCCCCTCAACACACACCACCCCACCCCTCCCCCCCCCAACACACACCACCACACACCACCCCTCCCCCCCCCAAAAAAATTCAGCCCCCCTCGACACACACCACCCCACCCCTCCCCCCCCCTCAACACACACCACACCACACCACCCCTCCCCTCCCCTCAAAAATTCCACCGCCCCCCACCCCCCCCTCAACACACCACACCACACCACACCACCCCCCCCTCAGAAATTCGCCCCCCCCTCAACACACACCACACCACACACCCCTCCCCCACCCCCTCCAAAATTCGGCCCCCCCCCAAACACACACCACCCCACACCACCCCTCCCCCCCCCAAAAATTTGCCCCCCCCCTCAACACACACCACCCCACACCTCCCCCCCCTCAACACACACCACACCACACCACACCACCCCTCCCCCCCCCTCAACACACACCACACCACACCACCCCTCACACCCCAAAAATTCGCCCCCCCCCTCAGCACACACCACCCCACCCCTCCCCCCCCCTCAACACACACCACACCACACACCCCCTCCCCCCCCCTCAAAAATTCCACCGCCCCCCACCCCCCCTCAACACACCACACCACCCCTCCCCCCCCCTCAAAAATTCAGCCCCCCCCCCCCCTCAACGCACACCACACCACCCCTCCCCCCCCTCAAAATTTCCACCGCCCCCCCCTCAACACACCACACGACACCACACCTCCCCCCCCTCCAAAATTCGGGCCCCCCCCTCAACACAAACAACCCCACACCTCCCCCCCCTCAAAAATTTGGCCCTCCCCGCCCCCCCCCCCCTCAACACACACCACACCACACCACCCCTCCCACCCTCTCAAAAATTCGTCCGCCCCGTCATCACACACCACCCCACCTCACCCCCCTCCCCTTAACACACACACCCACCCACCGGGATGCCCCCCCCCAACACACACCACACCATGTCGCCACGCCCCTCTCCCCCCCCCCGCCCCATGACATGAGATGACGCGACGTGCTCCCCTCCCCTTAACAAACACACCCACCCCTCCCCCCCATTAACACACACCACACCACACCACCCCTCCCCCCCCCCTCAAAAATTCGCCCCCCCCCCCCCTCAACACACACCACACCACACCACCCCTCCCCCCCCCCCTCCAAATTTCGTCCCCCCCCCAAAAAAAATTGGCCCCCCCCCTCAACACAAACCACGCCACACCACCCCTCCCCCCCCTCAACACACACCACCCCACACCACCCCTCCCCCCCGCCAAAAATTTCCCCCCCCCCCTCAACACACACCACCCCACGCCCCCTCCTCAACACACACCACACCACCCCTCCCCCCCCCCTCAAAAATTCCCCCCCCCCCCGCCTCAACACACACCACACCACACCACACCACCCCTCCCGTTCCCCCCCTCCAAATTTCGCCCCCCCCTCAACACACACCACCCCACCCCTCCCCCCCCCTCAAAAATTCCCCCCCCTCCCCCCTCAACACACACCACACCACACCACACCACCCCTCCCCCCCTCCAAATTTCGCCCCCCCCCAAAAATTTGCCGCCCCCCTCAACACACACCACACCACACCACCCCTCCCCCCCCTCCAAAATTCCCCCCCCCCCCCCCCAACACACACCACCCCTCCCCCCCCCAAAAATTCATCCCCCCCCCCTCAACACACACCACCCCAACCCTGCCCCCCCCCCAAAAAATTCCACCGCCCCCCACCACCCCCCTCAACACACACCACACCACACCACCCCTCCCCCCCCTCAACACACAACACACCACACCACCCCTCCCCCCCGTCAACACACACCACCGCACCCCTCCCCCCCCCCAAAATTCGCCCCCCCCCAACACACACCACCCACCCCCCCCCCTAAAAAATTCGGCCCCCCTCCCCTAAACACACACCACACCACACCACCCCTCCCCCCCCCAAAAATTCGCCCCCCCCCCCCCACTCAACACACACCACCCCACCCCTCCCCCCCCCAACACACACCACCACACACCAGCCCTCCCCCCCCCAAAAAAATTCACCCCCCCTCGACACACACCACCCCACCCCTCCCCCCCCCTCAACACACACCACACCACACCACCCCTCCCCTCCCCTCAAAAATTCCACCGCCCCCCACCCCCCCCTCAACACACCACACCACCCCTCCCCCCCCTCAAAAATTCAGCCCCCCCCCCTCAACACACACCACACCACCCCTCCCCCCCCTCAAAATTTCCACCGCCCCCCCCTCAACACACACCACACGACACCACACCTCCCCCCCCTCCAAAATTCGGGCCCCCCCCTCAACACAAACAACCCCACACCTCCCCCCCCTCAAAAATTCGGCCCTCCCCGCCCCCCCCCCCCTCAACACACACCACACCACACCACCCCTCCCACCCTCTCAAAAATTCGTCCGCCCCGTCATCACACACCACCCCACCTCACCCCCCTCCCCTTAACACACACAACCACCCACCGGGATGCCCCCCCCCAACACACACCACACCATGTCGCCACGCCCCTCTCCCCCCCCGCCCCATGACATGAGATGACGCGACGTGCTCCCCTCCCCTTAACACACACACCCACCCCTCCCCCCCATTAACACACACCACACCACACCACCCCTCCCCCCCCCCCCCTCAAAAATTCGCCCCCCCCCCCCCCCCCCCCAACACACACCACACCACACCACCCCTCCCCTCCCCCTCCAAATTTCGTCCCCCCCCCCAAAAAAATTGCCCCCCCCCCCAACACACACCACGCCACACCACCCCTCCCCCCCTCAACACACACCACCCCACACCACCCCTCCCCCCCGCCAAAAATTCCCCCCCCCCCCCCTCAACACACACCACCCCACCCCCCCCTCCTCAACACACACCACACCACCCCTCCCCCCCCCTCAAAAATTCCCCCCCCCCCCCCCCCCGCCTCAACACACACCACACCACACCACACCACCCCTCCCGTTCCCCCCCTCCAAATTTCGCCCCCCCTCAACACACACCACCCCACCCCTCCCCCCCCCTCAAAAATTCCCCCCCCTCCCCCCTCAACACACACCACACCACCCCTCCCCCCCTCCAAATTTCGCCCCCCCCCAAAAATTTGCCGCCCCCCTCAACACACACCACACCACACCACCCCTCCCCCCCCTCCAAAATTCCCCCCCCCCCCCCCCCCAACACACACCACCCCTCCCCCCCCCAAAAATTCATCCCCCCCCCCTCAACACACACCACCCCAACCCTGCCCCCCCCCCCCAAAAAATTCCACCGCCCCCCACCACCCCCCTCAACACACACCACACCACACCACCCCTCCCCCCCCTCAACACACAACACACCACACCACCCCTCCCCCCCCCCAAAATTCGCCCCCCCCCCAACACACACCACCCCACCCCCCCCCCTAAAAAATTCGGCCCCCCTCCCCTAAACACACACCACACCACACCACCCCTCCCCCCCCCAAAAATTCGCCCCGCCCCCCACTCAACACACACCACCCCACCCCTCCCCCCCCAACACACACCACCACACACCACCCCTCCCCCCCCCAAAAAAATTCACCCCCCCTCGACACACACCACCCCACCCCTCCCCCCCCCTCAACACACACTACACCACACCACCCCTCCCCTCCCCTCAAAAATTCCACCGCCCCCCACCCCCCCTCAACACACCACACCACACCACACCACCCCCCCCTCAGAAATTCCCCCCCCCCTCAACACACACCACACCACACACCCCTCCCCCACCCCCTCCAAAATTCGGCCCCCCCCCCAAACACACACCACCCCACACCACCCCTCCCCCCCCCAAAAATTTGCCCCCCCCTCAACACACACCACCCCACACCTCCCCCCCCTCAACACACACCACACCACACCACACCACACCACCCCTCCCCCCCCCCTCAACACACACCACACCACACCACCCCTCACACCCCAAAAATTCGCCCCCCCCTCAGCACACACCACCCCACCCCTCCCCCCCCCTCAACACACACCACACCACACACCCCCTCCCCCCCCCTCAAAAATTCCACCGCCCCCCACCCCCCCCTCAACACACCACACCACCCCTCCCCCCCCCTCAAAAATTCAGCCCCCCCCCCTCAACACACACCACACCACCCCTCCCCCCCCTCAAAATTTCCACCGCCCCCCCCTCAACACACACCACACGACACCACACCTCCCCCCCCTCCAAAATTCGGGCCCCCCCTCAACACAAACAACCCCACACCTCCCCCCCCTCAAAAATTCGGCCCTCCCCGCCCCCCCCCTCAACACACACCACACCACACCACCCCTCCCACCCTCTCAAAAATTCGTCCGCCCCGTCATCACACACCACCCCACCTCACCCCCCTCCCCTTAACACACACACCCACCCACCGGGATGCCCCCCCCCCCAACACACACCACACCATGTCGCCACGCCCCTCTCCCCCCCCCGCCCCATGACATGAGATGACGCGACGTGCTCCCCTCCCCTTAACACACACACCCACCCCTCCCCCCCATTAACACACACCACACCACACCACCCCTCCCCCCCCCTCAAAAATTCGCCCCCCCCCCCTCAACACACACCACACCATACCACACCACCCCTCCCCCCCCCTCCAAATTTCGTCCCCCCCCCCAAAAAAATTGCCCCCCCCCCCTCAACACACACCACGCCACACCACCCCTCTCCCCCCTCAACACACACCACCCCACACCACCCCTCCCCCCCGCCAAAAATTTCCCCCCCCCTCAACACACACCCACCCCACCCCCCCCTCCTCAACACACACCACACCACCCCTCCCCCCCCCCTCAAAAATTCCCCCCCCCCCCCCCGCCTCAACACACACCACACCACACCACACCACCCCTCCCGTTCCCCCCCTCCAAATTTCGCCCCCCCCTCAACACACACCACCCCACCCCTCCCCCCCCCTCAAAAATTCCCCCCCCTCCCCCCTCAACACACACCACACCACACCACACCACACCACCCCTCCCCCCCTCCAAATTTCGCCCCCCCCCAAAAATTTGCCGCCCCCCTCAACACACACCACACCACACCACCCCTCGCCCCCCTCCAAAATTCGCCCCCCCCCCCCCACACACACCATCCCACACCACCCCTCCCCCCCCCCAAAAATTCCCCCCCCCCTCAACACACACCACCCCACCCCCCCCCCCCAACACACACGACATCACACCACCCCTCCCCCCCCCCTCAACACACACCACACCACACCACACCACACCACCCCTCCCCCCCCTCCAAAATTTGCCCCCCCCCCCCGCCCCCAACACACACCACCCCTCCGCCCCCCAAAAAATTCACCCCCCCCCTCAATACACACCTCCCCACCCTTCCCCCCCCCAACGCACACCAGACCACACCACACCACCCCTCCCCCCCCTCAAAAATTCCACCGCCCCCAGCCTCCCCCCCCTCAACACACCACACCACACCACACCACCCCTCCCCCCCCTCGAAAATTCGCCCCCCCCCTCAACACACCACACACCACACCACCCTCGCCCCCCCCAAAAATTCGCCCACCCTCCCCTCAACACACACCACCCCACCCCTCCCCCCCCCTCAAAAATTCGCCCCCCCCCCCCCCTCCAAAATTCGCCCCCCCCCTTAAAACACACTCCTCCCCCAAAAATTTGCCCCCCCTCAACACACACCACCCCATCCCTCCCCCCCCCAAAAAAAATTCCCCCCCCCCAACACACACCACCCCACCCTCCCCCCCCTCAACACACACCACACCACACCACCCCTCCCCCCCCCTCCAAAATTCCCCCCCCCCCCCCCCCCAACACACACCACACCACACCACCCCTCCCCCCCCTCCAAAATTTTGCCCCCCCCCCGCCCCCAACACACACCACCCCTCCCCCCCCCCCAAAAATTCGCCCCCCCCCAACACACACCACACCACACCACCCCTCCCACCCCTTCCCCCCCCCCTCAAAAATTCGCCCCCCTTCAAAATTCGCTCCCCCCCTCAAGACACACCACCCCACCCCTCCCCCCCCCCCAAAAAAAATTCACCCCCCTCCCCCCCAACACACACCACCCCACCCTCCCCCCCTCAACACACACCACACCACACCACCCCTCCCCCCCTCCAAAATTCGCCCCCCCCCCCCAACACACACCACACCACACCACCCCTCCCCCCCTCCAAAATTTGCCCCCCCCCCCCCGCCCCCAACACACACCACCCCTCCCCCCCCCCAAAAATTTGCCCCCCCCCCCCTCAATACACACCTCGCCACCCTTCCCCCCCCCCCCCCCCCCAACACACACCACACCACACCACCCCTCCCCACCCCTTCCCCCCCCCTCAAAAATTCGCCCCCCCCACCCTCCCCCCTTCTCCCCCCCCTACAAATTTCGGCCCCCCTCACCATGACATCCCCCCCCACCCATAATACAACACGACATGACGCGCCCACCATGACATCCCCCCACCCTCCAATGACACGACACGACGCGACATGCCCCCCCTCTCCCCCTTCACCCTCCACACACACCACACCATGTCACGACGTGCCGCCCCCCCCCCCCCCCATGGCATCCCCACCCCACCCCCCCATCCATGACACGACACGACGCGATGCGCCCCCCCATGACATCCCCCCCACCCCCCATGACACGACACGATGCGACGTGCCCCCCCTTCCCCTTCCCCCCACAACACACACCACATCATGTCGCGACGTGCGGCGTCCCCCCCCAATACAGACCACACCACACCGTGGACAAAGCCACATTTTGAAGGGGGGGTGAATTTTTGAGGGGGGGGAGGGGGGGGAGGCGTGGTGTGGTGTGTGTTGAGAGGGGGGGGTGAATTTTGGAGGGGGGAGGGGTGGTGTGGTGTGGTGTGTGTTGAGGGGGGGGGTGAATTTTTGAGGGGGCGTCATGGAGGGTGGGTGGGTGTGTTAAGGGGAGAGGAGCACGTCGCGTCGTGTCAGGCCATGGGACGCGGGGGGGGGGGGAGGGGTGCGTCGCGACATGGTGTGGTGTGTGTTGGGGGGGGCATTGCGTTGGGTGGGTGTGTGTGTTAAGGGGAGGGTGGCACGTCGCATCGTGTCGTGTCAAGGGGGGGCAGGGAGGGGGGGGATCCCATGGGGGGGATGTCATGGGGGGGAGGGGGGCGCGTCGCATCGTGTCGTGTCATGGGTGGGGGGGGGGGGGGGGTGGGGTGGGGATGTCATGGGGGGGGCGCGGCACGTCGCGACATGGTGTGGTGTGTGTTGAGGGGGAAAGGGGGGGGCGCGTCGCGTCGTGTCGTGTCATGGGGGGGCGCGTCGCGTCGCGTCGTGTCATGGGGGGTGGGGGGGATGTCATGGGGGGGCCAAATTTTTGAGGTGGGGGAGGGGTGCGGTGGTGTGTGTTGAGGGGGGGGGGCGAATTTTTGAGGGGGGGACGTCATGGGGGGGGCGCATCGCGTCGTGTCGTGTCATGGGGGATGGGGGGATGTCATGGGGGGGGGGAGGGGGATGTCATGGGGGGGGCGCATCGCGTCGTGTCATGGGGCATGGTGGGGGGGAGGGGGCATCGCGACACCCCGCGTCACCCCCCACCACACGGCACACCCCCCCACCCCACCGCACCCCCCTACGATGCGGCGCCTCCCCCCCTACCCCACCTCGAAAAACCCCGCTCCATCCACAGCACCCCACCACTCCTCCAAAAACCAGGCTCAACCCACCGTGCCCCGCGTCACCCCGCGACGACACGGCGCACCCTCCACCCCACCACACCCCCCCACGATGCCCCCCGCACCCCACCTCGAAAAACCTCGCTCCCTCCACACCACCCCACCACGCCTCCAAAAAACCCCGCTCGACCCACCCCACCTCGCGTGAGCCCCCCCATGACACGACACACCCCCCACACCCCACCGCACCCCCCCACGACGTGGCGCATATCCCCCACCCCCCCCACCCCACCTCGAAAAACCCCGCTCGACCCACCCAACCCCGCGTCACTCCCCCATGACAAGGCACAACCCGGGGCCCCACCGCACCCCCCACGACGCCCCCCCCGCACCCCACCTCGAAAAACCCCGCTCCCTCCACGCCACACCACAAACGCCTCCGAAAACCCTGCTCGACCCACCCCACCCCGCGTCACCCCCCCACGACACGGCGCACCCCCCACCCCACCGCACCCCCCAACGACACCGCCCCGCACCCCACCTCGAAAAACCCCACTCCCTCCATACCACCCCACCACGCCTCCGAAAACCCCGCTCGACCCACCCCACCTTGCGTCAGCCCCCCACGACACAGCACACCCCCCACACCCCACCGCACCACCCCACGACGCGGCGCATACCCCCCCTCGAAAAACCCCACTCGACCCACCCAACCCCGCGTCACTCCCCCAGGACATGGAGCACCCCCCACCCCACCGCACCCCCCCACGACGCCCCCCCGCACCCCACCTCGGAAAACCCCGCTCCCTCCACACCACCCCAACACGCCTCCGAAAACCCCGCTCGACCCACCCCACCTCGCGTCAACCCCCCCACGACACGGCACACCCCCCCACCCCACCGCACCCCCCCACGACGCGGCGCATATCCCCCCCCCCGCACCCCACCTCGAAAAACCCCGCTCGACCCACCCCACCCCGCGTCACCCCCCCACGACACGGCGCACCCCCCACCCCACCGCACCCCCCCAGGACGCCCCCCCCACCCCACCTCGAAAAACCCCGCTCCCTCCACGCCACACCACCACGCCTCCGAAAACCCCGCTTGACCCACCCCACCCCGTGTCACCCCCCCACGACACGGCGCACCCCCCCGCCCCACCGCACCCCCCCACGACGCCCCCCCGCACTCCACCTCGAAAAACCGCGCTCCCTCCACAGCACCCCACCTCTCCTCCAAAAACCCCGCTCGACCACCCCCTACCCCGCGTCACCCCGCACGACACGGCGCACCCCCCCACCCCACCGCACCCCCCCACGACGCCCCCCCGCACCCCACCTCGAAAAACCCTGCTCCGTCCATAGCACCCCACCTCTCCTCCAAAAAGCCCGCTCGACCACCCCAACCCCGCGTCACTCCCCCATGACACGGCGCACCCCCCCACCCCACCGCACCCCCCCACGACGCCCCCCCGCACCCCACCTCGAAAAACCCCGCTCCCTCCCCACCACCCCGCCACGCCTCCGAAAACCGCGCTCGACCCACCCCACCCCGCGTCACCCCCCATGACACAGCGCACCCCCCCACCCCACCGCACCCCCCCACGACGCCCCCCTGCACCCCACCTCGAAAAACCCCGCTCCCTCCACACCACCCCACCACGCCTCCGAAAACCGCGCTCGACCCACCCCACCCCGCGTCACCCCCCACGACACGGCACACCCCCCCACCCCACCGCACCCCCCCACGACGCCCCCTCCCCCCACCCCACCTCGAAAAACCGCGCTCCATCCACAGCACCCCACCTCTCCTCCAAAAACCCCGCTCTACCCACCCCACCCCGCGTCACCCCCCCACGACACGGCGCACCCCCCCACCCCACCGCACCCCCCCACGACGACCCCCCCGCACCCCACCTTGAAAAACCCCGCTCCCTCCACGCCACACTACCACGCCTCCGAAAACCCCGCTCGACCCACCCCACCCCGCGTCACCCCCCACGCCACGGCACACCCCCCACGACGCCCCCCCGCACCCCACCTCGGAAAACCCCGCTCCCTCCACACCACCCCGCCACGCCTCCGAAAACCCCGCTCGACCCACCCCACCCCGCATCACCCCCCACGACACGGCGCACCCCCCACGACACCCCCCCGCACCCCACCTCGAAAAACCCCGCTCCCTCCACGCCTC
>NC_141161.1:129526694-129534194 GCF_053477565.2 Lygodium microphyllum
GATTGAACTTTGGGGTCATGTTTTTGGGAAGGGACATATTCTTAGAGCTCACTAGGACCATGTCTCCTTTGGCGAATAGTACAGCCTTTCTCTTCTTGTTTGCTTGCTCTGTCATTGTTATCTTGCTCTGCTCGAGACTTTGCTTAGCTGCTGCATTGCGATCTCTCCATTTCTTCAGGAATTCTTCTGCATCTTGATCCTCCGCTTTGGCCGCTCCGGATGCTAAGGCCAGTGGTGTGATGACTTCTTTTCCTGTAGCTAACTCAAAGGGGGTGTACCCTGTAGCCGAGTGGATGGAGCTATTATAGTGAAATTCCAAGACATCCAGGTACAAGGCCCAATCTTTCTGATCCACTCTAGCATAGCTGCGGAGGTAATCTTCGATGCCTTGGTTGACTCGTTCTGTCTGTCCATCTGTCTCCGGGTGGAAGGATGATGAGAATCTCAGTTGGGTTTCCAGAGTCTTGAAGAGTTCTTTCCACATGTCGCTCATAAATCTTCCATCTCTGTCTGATACAATGGCCAGTGGTAATCCGTGCAATTTGAATACATGTGTGAAGAAGAGGCGTGCTACCTCCTTGGCATTCAGTGGTGGTTTGGCCGGGATGAAGTGGGCCTGTTTGGAAAAATAGTCCACGACTACAAAGATGATTGTGTACCCATGGGATTCCGGTAGCTCCACAATGAAGTCCATGCTGATGACATCCCATGGGTGGTTAGGTACTGGTAATGGTTGTAGTAGTCCGGCTGGTCTTGATCTGGGTGCTTTGACCAATTGGCAAGTGGGGCAAGTTTTGATGTAGTCTATCACTTCTTCCTTCATGTTCGGCCAAAAGAACTGCTTCCTAAGGGCCTCCAAGGTTTTGCTTTGCCCTTTGTGGCCTCCAATCTTGCCGTCATGTATCTCATGTAGGATGAGTTTCTTTAATTCCACATTGTTGGGGATATATAATCTTTTGCCTAAAAATAGAGTGCCCTCTTCTAAAGTGTACATTCCATGGGGGGTCTTCTCTGCTTCCACATCTTTGATTATCTTGTGCATGTCTTGATCTTGTTCTAGTGCCTCTTTGACAAGTTCTATGAAGTTGCTGCTGACCACACTGACAGCTTTCAGGTCAGCTTTCCGGCTCAAGGCATCGGCTATTTTGTTAGTAGAGCCGGGTTTGTGCTTAATTTCCAGGTCAAATTCGGCTAGGAAGTTTAGCCAACGGGCTTGCTTTGCTGATAATTTGGGTTGGGATTGGAAGTATTTGAGGGAGATGTTGTCGATGAAGACTATTGTATGCTTGTCTTGAACATAGTGCTTCCATTTTCTAAGGTAGTGGATGACTGCCAACATTTCCTTCTCATGTGTGCTCCACCTTGTTTCAGCATCCGTAAATTTCTTTGACTCATATGCAATGGGGTGCCCCTCTTGGACCAGTACACCCCCTATGCCATAGTGAGATGCATCTGTAGAGATTTCAAAGGGTTTGGTGAAGTTTGGTACCCTTAGGACGGGAGTTTGGCTCATGCACTTCTTCATCTGCTCAAAGGCTTCCTGTTGCGCCTTTCCCCATGTAAATGAGTGGTCGTCTTTGGTGAGGTGGGAGAGGGGGGCAGTGATGAGGCTGTAATCTTTGATGAATCTTCGACAAAATACTGTGAAGCCTAGGAATTCCCGTACTTCTCTTACAGTCTTCAGTACAGGCCATTTTTGGACAGCTTCCACTTTCTTAGGGTCCACTTTGATTCCATCTGCTCCTACAATAAAGCCTAGGAACTCCAATTCTTTCACTGTAAATTCACATTTTTCCGGCTTGGCGTATAACTGATGTTGCCTCAGCTTCTCAAAGACTTGGCGTAAGTGTTGCTTGTGCTCTTCTAAGGTCTTGCTGTAGACTAGGAGGTCATCTATGTAGATAATGACAAAGATATCTATCTCCGGTCTAAAAATTCCATCCATGAGGCCACAAAATGTGCCTGGCCCATTGCTTAGGCCGAACCCTAATACTAGCCACTCAAAACTACCAGATCGAGTGCGGAAGGCTGTTTTTGGGATATCTTCTTCAGCTATGCGGATTTGGTGGTATCCTGATCTAAGGTCAATCCGACTAAAGTGTTTGGCCCCATGCAGTCTATCTAAGAGATCTTCCACTAGGGGCATAGGGTATTTGTTCTTTATGGTGATTTTGTTAAGAGCCCTATAATCCACACAGAGTCTAAGTCCCCCATCCTTCTTCTTTACAAACAACACTGGAGCACCAAAGGGGGATTTGCTAGGGCGGATGAATCCTTGTTCTTCTAGTTCATGTAGTTGCTTCTTCAATTCCATGAGCTCAATGTGGTTCATGCGATAGGGAGCTCGGGCCAGTGGAGAAGACCCTGGAATCAACTCGATCTTGTGATCCACATCTCGACTGGGTGGCAGGCCCTTGGGTAATTCGGCTGGCATTACATCTTTGAATTCTTCAAGTATTTCTGCCACTTCTGTGTTCCTCTTCTGTTGTTTCAGTTTCTTGCCATCTTCTTCTTCTTCTATTGGTCGGATCATACACAGGTAGACCATATCTCCTTGTTTGACTGATTTCTCGACTTGCTTTGCACTGCATGTCATGATACGTGGCCTGATGACGGTCCCTTGGACCGGTGCTTTTTGGGTCTGGCCCTTTGGTTGGTTTGCAGCTGGTTTTACTGTTTGGCATGATACTCCTGGCTTGTTCTCCTTCATTTGCACCTTGATTGGGGTCCTACCAGGTAGCTGCATTCTTTCACAGGGTACTCTGACGCCTTCTCCTTGCATATCTAGCATCATTTCATTCACACCCTTACCGAACATTGCAATGACATACTTGTCATAGAATTCTAAGCTTAGTATCACTTCAAAATCATCCATGGGGATTACTAAGAAGTTGAGTTTCGCTTTCCACTTGTCGGCTTCCACTTGGACTGCAAAGACTTGTTTTACCTCCTTGGCTTCTCCTTGTGCAAATGTTACTGTTAACCCTTCTGGGGCTTTGGATAGTTTCAATCCATGCTTTGCTGCACACTATGGTGTCATGAAGTTGTGGGTTGCTCCTGTGTCCACCATGATAGGTTGGTTTCCTTCGCCCATTCGACCTTTGATGTATAGATGGTGGACTGCTGCTACTCTAGCTGCCATGCATTGGGGTCGGGCACTAACTGACCCTACCCTTGGGTGGTCCATGCTCTCTTCACTCCCATTTGGAATTTCCTGGATACGTGGTGGTTGTGGTTCTTCTCCTCCATATGCACAAGCTGCATTCACCCTTGATCCACTCGATGAAGCTGTGTCTTCTATTGGGCATCTGTTTTGGTAGTGTGGACCCCCGCATTTGAAGCATCTGATGCCAGTGGAAGGGCCTGGGGGTCTCCACCATGATGTGTTTGATCCTGCGGGTCCATATGATGTGCTGGGGGTTGGCCTGTAGTGATTGTTTCCCCATCTCCCTGCTGCTCCTCTTGGTACTAATGCTGTTTGGGATACGGTCGTGGTGTTAGTGGTGTTTTGACTCCTCGTATCTGTGAATGCCCCTCTAGGAGTATTGGGCCTTTGGTTCCAGGAGCTGCTGTTGTTGAAGGTGTTGTTAAAGTTGTTGTTGAACCTGTTTTGGTTTCCTTGCGCTGTTCTTCTGCCTTCCAGGTCCACCAGTCGTTCGGCCATTCTCATGGCTTCTGCTAAGCTTGTTGGCTCCTGCCTCTCCACATCTCTTCTAGCCCATTCTTGCATTCCAAACAAAAATCCATGTAGCTTAGTGTCGGTATCCATGTTTGGTAGCTGCAGCATGATTTGCCTATATTTGCTGACATACTCTTTCATCTTCCCCTGTGCTTTCTTGAGGTTCCTCCATTCATCTCTTACTTTGAATTTCTCCAGCTTTGGAACAAAGTAGTCCCTCAGTTCTTCCTGGAGTTCTTCCCATGAACAGATTGTGTGGCCCTGCTCCTGTTCTAACAGGTACCAACTGGCAGCGTCCTCCTCCAAGTAAATGGCTGCCACTTCCGCCTTCTTGTCTTCGGTGATTCTTGAATACTTTAAGTACCTATCCACTTCTGCGATCCATTTCTTTAGAACCAATCCATCTCTCTCTCCCTTGTACTTGGCGGGTTGGGGCATCTTGAATTTTCCATAGTCATCTTCTGAACTACTGCTATCTTCCTCTTCTTTGCGATGGTGCTTCTTCTCCTTCTTCTTGTCTTTCTTTTTGCTTCCTAATTCTACTACTTTCTCCTTCTCCTTCCTTGTATCTTGCGCCCTCCTAGATGATTCCTCTCTACCTGTTCTATCCATCTCCTCTTGCATTCGGTGTCTCCTCTCCTCTTCTTGTTGTTGACTCACCCATTCTCTATAGCCCTGCTCTACTTCTAGTTTCTTTCTCCTTTCTTCCTCTTCCTCTTTCATCTGCATGTTCCTCCATATTGACTCTAGCATGCCTGACATACCATCTATTTGTCTTTCTAGTCCGGCCACCTTCTCCTCTTGGGCCACTCTCCATTCTTGTCCCCTACTCTTCTTCCTCTCCTCTAATGTCGGGAGGGTGACGTTCTCCCTTTCTTCCTCCATGTGGTTGGTGGTGGTGTCGATGCGGGGAAGCCGCGTTTTGCTGGTGGTGGTGTGGGTCGTGCCGCGGGGAAGCCGCGTCACGTCTTCAGACGGTGGGACATTGAGGTTGGGGCGTCACGCCGGGGCGACGCGTCGGGGGGGCGTCGCGACGTGGGACGTCGCGACGTGGGGCGACGCGACGTGGGTCGACGCGATGTGGGGCGTTACGACGCGGGGCGTCGCGACGTGGGGCGACACGACGTGGGGCGTCGCGCTGTGGGTCGTTACGACTTCGATCTCTTCGGGGCACTGGATCTTTCCTCCTGCTTCCGTGAGCACCTCTTCACTCCGAGCAAGAGTTGCTCTGATACCAAGTGTGATAAACCTGCACTCGTTACGCACTCAACACGGCACAAAAAGGTAACACGATATGAGTTCAAGGTATACTCTTGTATTATTCAATCCAAAAGTGGGACAACATAGACACATCCCAGGACTACACCCTCGTGACGCCGCACATAAGAGGGTTCACCACTGGGTATAGGGAATCACAGGTAGAGTGGAAACAAGGCAGGGCTTTCAGTCACTACTACTCCCTATATAGGTGCAACCGGTAGCAACGGCATGGTATAGCTACAAAGCCCTTACAGGTGGTGTGTGTTGAGAGGGGCCGAATTTTTGAGGGGGGGGAGGGGTGGTGTGGTGTGTGTTGAGGGGGGGGGGAGAATTTTGGAGGGGGGGTAGGGGTGGTGTGGTGTGGTGTGTGTTGGGGGGGGGGGAGGGGGGCAGAATTTTTGAGGGGGCGTCATGGTGGGTGGGTGGGTGTGTTAAGGGGAGGGGAGCACGTCGCGTCTTGTCATCTCATGGGGCGCGGGGGGGGGGGGGGGGGGGGGGAGGGGGCGTTGCGACATGGTGTGGTGTGTGTTGGGGGGGGGGGGGCATTGCGGTGGGTGGGTGTGTGTGTTAAGGGGAGGGTGGCACGTCGCGTCGTGTCATGTCATGGGGGGGCGGGGAGGGGGGGACGCGTCGCGTCGTGTCGTGTCATGGGTGGGGGGTGGGGTGGGGATGTCATGGGGGGGTGACAAGACACGACGCGACGTGCCCCCCTCCCCTTAACACACACACCCACCCACCCACCGCGATGCCTCCCCCCAACACACACCACACCACACCACCCCTCCCCCCCCCCACCGCGATGCCTCCCCCCCCAAAAATCCCCCCCCCCAACACACACCACCCCCCCCTAAAAAATTCGGCGCCCACCCCCTCAACACACACCACACCACACCACACCACCCCTCCCCCCCTCCAAAATTCGCCCCCCCCCCCAACACAAACCACCCCACACCACCCCTCCCCCCCCCAAAAATTCGTCCCCCCCCTCAATACACACCACCCTACCCCTCCCCCCCCAAAAAATTCCACCGCCCCCCACCCCTCCCCCCCTCAACACACACCACACCACACCACCCCTCCCCCCCTCCCCCCCCCGTCAACACACACCACCGCACCCCTCCCCCCCCCCAACACACACAACCCCACCCCCCCTAAAAAATTTGGCCCCCCTCCCCTAAACACACACCATACCACACCACCCCTACCCCCCCCTCAACACACACCACCCCACCCCTCCCCCTACCCCTCCCCCCCCTCAACACACACCACACCACACCACACCACCCCTCCCCCCCCCAACACACACCACCCCTCCCCCCCCCCAAAAAAATTTGCCCCCCCCTCGACACACACCACCCCACCCCTCCCCCCCCCCTCAACACACACCACACCACACCACCCCTCCCCCCCCCTCAAAAATTCCACCGCCCCCCACCCCCCCCCTCAACACACCACACCACACCACCCCTCCCCCCCCCCTCAGAAATTCGGTCCCCCTTCCCTCAACACACACCACACCACACACCCCTCCCCCACCCCCTCCAAAATTCGGGCCGCCCCCCAACACACACCAACCCACACCACCCCTCCCCCCCCAAAAATTTGCCCCCCCCCTCAACACACACCACACCACACCACCCCTCCCCCCCCCCCTCAACACACACCACACCACACCACCCCTCACCCCCCCAAAAATTCGCCCCCTCCCCCTCAACATACACCACCCCACCCCTCCCCCCCCCTCAACACACACCACACCACACACCCCCTCCCCCCCCTCTCAAAAATTCCACCGCCCCCCACCCCGCCCTCAACACACCACACCACCCCTCCCCCCCCTCAAAATTTCCACCGCCCCCCCTCAACACACACCACACCACACCACCCCTCCCCCCCTCCAAAATTCGGGCCCCCCCCTCAACACAAACCACCCCACACCTCCCCGCCCCCTCAAAAATTCGGCCCTCCCCGCCCCCCCCCTCAACACACACCACACCACACCACCCCTCCCCCCCTCTCCAAAATTCGTCCCCCCCATCATCACACACCACCCCACCTCACCCCCCTCCCCTTAACACACACACCCACCCACCGCGATGCCCCCCCCCCCCAACACACACCACACCATGTCGCCACGCCGCCCTCCCCCCCCCCCCCCGGCCCCATGACATGAGATGACGCGACGTGCTCCCCTCCCCTTAACACACACACCTACCCCTCCCACCCATTAACACACACCACACCACACCACCCCTCCCCCCCCCCCCCCCCTCAAAAATTCGCCCCCCCCCTCAACACACACCACACCACACCACCCCTCCCCCCCCTCCAAATTTCGCCCCCCCCCCCAAAAAAAATTGCCCCCCCCCCTCAACACACACCACGCCACACCACCCCTCCCCCCCCCTCAACACAAACCACCCCACACCACCCCTCCCCCCCCCAAAATTTCCCCCCCCCCCCTCAACACACACCACACCACCCCTCCCCCCCCTCAAAAATTCCCCTCCCCCCCCGCCTCAACACACACCACACCACACCACACCACCCCTCCCCTTCCC
>NC_141161.1:129544194-129556694 GCF_053477565.2 Lygodium microphyllum
GGCTTTTTCTTTTTTTGATGGAGTTATTTGTGATGATTGCTACCATGTGAGTCCACCCTCGACTCGATTACATTTGAGGAGTGGAGGCACATTCGAGGTCTATGATTGAGAACCGCATTATTTGTTGGAGTGTTGAGGCGGCTCAAGGGTCGGTAGGAGGAACAGGGGGGTTCTCCTCGAGCCAAAGGGCGAAGGCATCTTTTTCGCGTTCACGGGCCTCCGCTTCTGAGATCCAAGTGGCCTCCTTGAGTGGACGCCCGCGCCACTTGGTGAGGTATTCGGGGAAGCCTCTCTGTTCCCGGCGTCGGAGGAATGCTTCGACTTCGAAGGGACCATTGGAATGGAGCATTGGTACTCGCCGTCCCCATTGGTTGTCGGGATAGAACCTGCGCAGAAGATGAGCATGAAATGCATTATGAACACAAACACTGTCCGGCAGGTCCAGCTTGTAAGTGACTTCGTTCAGCACTTGAGTGATTCGGTAGGGTCCATAGTAGCGGTGATTGAACTTTGGGGTCATGTTTTTGGGAAGGGACATATTCTTAGAGCTCACTAGGACCATGTCTCCTTTGGCGAATAGTACAGCCTTTCTCTTCTTGTTTGCTTGCTCTGTCATTGTTATCTTGCTCTGCTCGAGACTTTGCTTAGCTGCTGCATTGCGATCTCTCCATTTCTTCAGGAATTCTTCTGCATCTTGATCCTCCGCTTTGGCCGCTCCGGATGCTAAGGCCAGTGGTGTGATGACTTCTTTTCCTGTAGCTAACTCAAAGGGGGTGTACCCTGTAGCCGAGTGGATGGAGCTATTATAGTGAAATTCCAAGACATCCAGGTACAAGACCCAATCTTTCTGATCCACTCTAGCATAGCTGCGGAGGTAATCTTCGATGCCTTGGTTGACTCGTTCTGTCTGTCCATCTGTCTCCGGGTGGAAGGATGATGAGAATCTCAGTTGGGTTTCCAGAGTCTTGAAGAGTTCTTTCCACATGTCGCTCATAAATCTTCCATCTCTGTCTGATACAATGGCCAGTGGTAATCCGTGCAATTTGAATACATGTGTGAAGAAGAGGCGTGCTACCTCCTTGGCATTCAGTGGTGGTTTGGCCGGGATGAAGTGGGCCTGTTTGGAAAAATAGTCCACGACTACAAAGATGATTGTGTACCCATGGGATTCCGGTAGCTCCACAATGAAGTCCATGCTGATGACATCCCATGGGTGGTTAGGTACTGGTAATGGTTGTAGTAGTCCGGCTGGTCTTGATCTGGGTGCTTTGACCAATTGGCAAGTGGGGCAAGTTTTGATGTAGTCTATCACTTCTTCCTTCATGTTCGGCCAAAAGAACTGCTTCCTAAGGGCCTCCAAGGTTTTGCTTTGCCCTTTGTGGCCTCCAATCTTGCCGTCATGTATCTCATGTAGGATGAGTTTCTTTAATTCCACATTGTTGGGGATATATAATCTTTTGCCTAAAAATAGAATGCCCTCTTCTAAAGTGTACATTCCATGGGGGGTCTTCTCTGCTTCCACATCTTTGATTATCTTGTGCATGTCTTGATCTTGTTCTAGTGCCTCTTTGACAAGTTCTATGAAGTTGCTGCTGACCACACTGACAGCTTTCAGGTCAGCTTTCTGGCTCAAGGCATCGGCTATTTTGTTAGTAGAGCCGGGTTTGTGCTTAATTTCCAGGTCAAATTCGGCTAGGAAGTTTAGCCAACGGGCTTGCTTTGCTGATAATTTGGGTTGGGATTGGAAGTATTTGAGGGAGATGTTGTCGGTGAAGACTATTGTATGCTTGTCTTGAACATAGTGCTTCCATTTTCTAAGGTAGTGGATGACTGCCAACATTTCCTTCTCATGTGTGCTCCACCTTGTTTCAGCATCCGTAAATTTCTTTGACTCATATGCAATGGGGTGCCCCTCTTGGACCAGTACACCCCCTATGCCATAGTGAGATGCATCTGTAGAGATTTCAAAGGGTTTGGTGAAGTTTGGTACCCTTAGGACGGGAGTTTGGCTCATGCACTTCTTCATCTGCTCAAAGGCTTCCTGTTGCGCCTTTCCCCATGTAAATGAGTGGTCGTCTTTGGTGAGGTGGGAGAGGGGGGCAGTGATGAGGCTGTAATCTTTGATGAATCTTCGACAAAATACTGTGAAGCCTAGGAATTCCCGTACTTCTCTTACAGTCTTCAGTACAGGCCATTTTTGGACAGCTTCCACTTTCTTAGGGTCCACTTTGATTCCATCTGCTCCTACAATAAAGCCTAGGAACTCCAATTCTTTCACTGTAAATTCACATTTTTCCGGCTTGGCGTATAACTGATGTTGCCTCAGCTTCTCAAAGACTTGGCGTAAGTGTTGCTTGTGCTCTTCTAAGGTCTTGCTGTAGACTAGGAGGTCATCTATGTAGATAATGACAAAGATATCTATCTCCGGTCTAAAAATTCCATCCATGAGGCCACAAAATGTGCCTGGCCCATTGCTTAGGCCGAACCCTAATACTAGCCACTCAAAACTACCAGATCGAGTGCGGAAGGCTGTTTTTGGGATATCTTCTTCAGCTATGCGGATTTGGTGGTATCCTGATCTAAGGTCAATCCGACTAAAGTGTTTGGCCCCATGCAGTCTATCTAAGAGATCTTCCACTAGGGGCATAGGGTATTTGTTCTTTATGGTGATTTTGTTAAGAGCCCTATAATCCACACAGAGTCTAAGTCCCCCATCCTTCTTCTTTACAAAAAACACTGGAGCACCAAAGGGGGATTTGCTAGGGCGGATGAATCCTTGTTCTTCTAGTTCATGTAGTTGCTTCTTCAATTCCATGAGCTCAATGTGGTTCATGCGATAGGGAGCTCGGGCCAGTGGAGAAGACCCTGGAATCAACTCGATCTTGTGATCCACATCTCGACTGGGTGGCAGGCCCTTGGGTAATTCGGCTGGCATTACATCTTTGAATTCTTCAAGTATTTCTGCCACTTCTGTGTTCCTCTTCTGTTGTTTCAGTTTCTTGCCATCTTCTTCTTCTTCTATTGGTCGGATCATACACAGGTAGACCATATCTCCTTGTTTGACTGATTTCTCGACTTGCTTTGCACTGCATGTCATGATACGTGGCCTGATGACGGTCCCTTGGACTGGTGCTTTTTGGGTCTGGCCCTTTGGTTGGTTTGCAGCTGGTTTTACTGTTTGGCATGATACTCCTGGCTTGTTCTCCTTCATTTGCACCTTGATTGGGGTCCTACCAGGTAGCTGCATTCTTTCACAGGGTACTCTGACGCCTTCTCCTTGCATATCTAGCATCATTTCATTCACACCCTTACCGAACATTGCAATGACATACTTGTCATAGAATTCTAAGCTTAGTATCACTTCAAAATCATCCATGGGGATTACTAAGAAGTTGAGTTTCGCTTTCCACTTGTCGGCTTCCACTTGGACTGCAAAGACTTGTTTTACCTCCTTGGCTTCTCCTTGTGCAAATGTTACTGTTAACCCTTCTGGGGCTTTGGATAGTTTCAATCCATGCTTTGCTGCACACTATGGTGTCATGAAGTTGTGGGTTGCTCCTGTGTCCACCATGATAGGTTGGTTTCCTTCGCCCATTCGACCTTTGATGTATAGATGGTGGACTGCTGCTACTCTAGCTGCCATGCATTGGGGTCGGGCACTAACTGACCCTACCCTTGGGTGGTCCATGCTCTCTTCACTCCCATTTGGAATTTCCTGGATACGTGGTGGTTGTGGTTCTTCTCCTCCATATGCACAAGCTGCATTCACCCTTGATCCACTCGATGAAGCTGTGTCTTCTATTGGGCATCTGTTTTGGTAGTGTGGACCCCCGCATTTGAAGCATCTGATGCCAGTGGAAGGGCCTGGGGGTCTCCACCATGATGTGTTTGATCCTGCGGGTCCATATGATGTGCTGGGGGTTGGCCTGTAGTGATTGTTTCCCCATCTCCCTGCTGCTCCTCTTGGTACTAATGCTGTTTGGGATACGGTCGTGGTGTTAGTGGTGTTTTGACTCCTCGTATCTGTGAATGCCCCTCTAGGAGTATTGGGCCTTTGGTTCCAGGAGCTGCTGTTGTTGAAGGTGTTGTTAAAGTTGTTGTTGAACCTGTTTTGGTTTCCTTGCGCTGTTCTTCTGCCTTCCAGGTCCACCAGTCGTTCGGCCATTCTCATGGCTTCTGCTAAGCTTGTTGGCTCCTGCCTCTCCACATCTCTTCTAGCCCATTCTTGCATTCCAAACAAAAATCCATGTAGCTTAGTGTCGGTATCCATGTTTGGTAGCTGCAGCATGATTTGCCTATATTTGCTGACATACTCTTTCATCTTCCCCTGTGCTTTCTTGAGGTTCCTCCATTCATCTCTTACTTTGAATTTCTCCAGCTTTGGAACAAAGTAGTCCCTCAGTTCTTCCTGGAGTTCTTCCCATGAACAGATTGTGTGGCCCTGCTCCTGTTCTAACAGGTACCAACTGGCAGCGTCCTCCTCCAAGTAAATGGCTGCCACTTCCGCCTTCTTGTCTTCGGTGATTCTTGAATACTTTAAGTACCTATCCACTTCTGCGATCCATTTCTTTAGAACCAATCCATCTCTCTCTCCCTTGTACTTGGCGGGTTGGGGCATCTTGAATTTTCCATAGTCATCTTCTGAACTACTGCTATCTTCCTCTTCTTTGCGATGGTGCTTCTTCTCCTTCTTCTTGTCTTTCTTTTTGCTTCCTAATTCTACTACTTTCTCCTTCTCCTTCCTTGTATCTTGCGCCCTCCTAGATGATTCCTCTCTACCTGTTCTATCCATCTCCTCTTGCATTCGGTGTCTCCTCTCCTCTTCTTGTTGTTGACTCACCCATTCTCTATAGCCCTGCTCTACTTCTAGTTTCTTTCTCCTTTCTTCCTCTTCCTCTTTCATCTGCATGTTCCTCCATATTGACTCTAGCATGCCTGACATACCATCTATTTGTCTTTCTAGTCCGGCCACCTTCTCCTCTTGGGCCACTCTCCATTCTTGTCCCCTACTCTTCTTCCTCTCCTCTAATGTCGGGAGGGTGACGTTCTCCCTTTCTTCCTCCATGTGGTTGGTGGTGGTGTCGATGCGGGGAAGCCGCGTTTTGCTGGTGGTGGTGTGGGTCGTGCCGCGGGGAAGCCGCGTCACGTCTTCAGACGGTGGGACATTGAGGTTGGGGCGTCACGCCGGGGCGACGCGTCGGGGGGGCGTCGCGACGTGGGACGACGCGACGTGGGGCGACGCGACGTGGGTCGACGCGATGTGGGGCGTTACGACGCGGGGCGTCGCGACGTGGGGCGACACGACGTGGGGCGTCGCGCTGTGGGTCGTTACGACTTCGATCTCTTCGGGGCACTGGATCTTTCCTCCTGCTTCCGTGAGCACCTCTTCACTCCGAGCAAGAGTTGCTCTGATACCAAGTGTGATAAACCTGCACTCGTTACGCACTCAACACGGCACAAAAAGGTAACACGATATGAGTTCAAGGTATACTCTTGTATTATTCAATCCAAAAGTGGGACAACATAGACACATCCCAGGACTACACCCTCGTGACGCCGCACATAAGAGGGTTCACCACTGGGTATAGGGAATCACACGTAGAGTGGAAACAAGGCAGGGCTTTCAGTCACTACTACTCCCTATATAGGTGCAACCGGTAGCAACGGCATGGTATAGCTACAAAGCCCTTACAGGTGGTGTGTGTTGAGAGGGGCCGAATTTTTGAGGGGGGGGAGGGGTGGTGTGGTGTGTGTTGAGGGGGGGGGAGAATTTTGGAGGGGGGGTAGGGGTGGTGTGGTGTGGTGTGTGTTGGGGGGGGGGGGAGGGGGGCAGAATTTTTGAGGGGGCGTCATGGTGGGTGGGTGGGTGTGTTAAGGGGAGGGGAGCACGTCGCGTCTTGTCATCTCATGGGGCGCGGGGGGGGGGGGGGGGGGGGGAGGGGGCGTTGCGACATGGTGTGGTGTGTGTTGGGGGGGGAGGGGGGGCATTGCGGTGGGTGGGTGTGTGTGTTAAGGGGAGGGTGGCACGTCGCGTCGTGTCAAGTCATGGGGGGGCGGGGAGGGGGGGACGCGTCGCGTCGTGTCGTGTCATGGGTGGGGGGTGGGGTGGGGATGTCATGGGGGGGTGACAAGACACGACGCGACGTGCCCCCCTCCCCTTAACACACACACCCACCCACCCACCGCGATGCCTCCCCCCAACACACACCACACCACACCACCCCTCCCCCCCCCCACCGCGATGCCTCCCCCCCCAAAAATCCCCCCCCCAACACACACCACCCCCCCCCCTAAAAAATTCGGCGCCCACCCCCTCAACACACACCACACCACACCACACCACCCCTCCCCCCCTCCAAAATTCGCCCCCCCCCCCAACACAAACCACCCCACACCACCCCTCCCCCCCCCAAAAATTCGTCCCCCCCCTCAACACACACCACCCTACCCCTCCCCCCCCAAAAAATTCCACCGCCCCCCACCCCTCCCCCCCTCAACACACACCACACCACACCACCCCTCCCCCCCTCCCCCCCCCCCCGTCAACACACACCACCGCACCCCTCCCCCCCCCCAACACACACAACCCCACCCCCCCTAAAAAATTTGGCCCCCCTCCCCTAAACACACACCATACCACACCACCCCTACCCCCCCCTCAACACACACCACCCCACCCCTCCCCCTACCCCTCCCCCCCTCAACACACACCACACCACACCACACCACCCCTCCCCCCCCAACACACACCACCCCACACCACCCCTCCCCCCCCCAAAAAAATTTGCCCCCCCTCGACACACACCACCCCACCCCTCCCCCCCCCTCAACACACACCACCCCTCCCCCCCCTCAAAAATTCCACCGCCCCCCACCCCCCCCCTCAACACACCACACCACACCACCCCTCCCCCCCCCCTCAGAAATTCGGTCCCCCTTCCCTCAACACACACCACACCACACACCCCTCCCCCACCCCCTCCAAAATTCGGCCCGCCCCCCAACACACACCAACCCACACCACCCCTCCCCCCCCCAAAAATTTGCCCCCCCCCCTCAACACACACCACACCACACCACCCCTCCCCCCCCCCTCAACACACACCACACCACACCACCCCTCACCCCCCCAAAAATTCGCCCCCTCCCCCTCAACATACACCACCCCACCCCTCCCCCCCCCCTCAACACACACCACACCACACACCCCCTCCCCCCCCTCTCAAAAATTCCACCACCCCCCACCCCCCCCTCAACACACCACACCACCCCTCCCCCCCTCAAAATTTCCACCGCCCCCCCCTCAACACACACCACACCACACCACCCCTCCCCCCCTCCAAAATTCGGCCCCCCCCCTCAACACAAACCACCCCACACCTCCCCGCCCCCTCAAAAATTCGGCCCTCCCCGCCCCCCCCCCTCAACACACACCACACCACACCACCCCTCCCCCCCTCTCCAAAATTCGTCCCCCCCATCATCACACACCACCCCACCTCACCCCCCTCCCCTTAACACACACACCCACCCACCGCGATGCCCCCCCCCAACACACACCACACCATGTCGCCACGCCCCCCTCCCCCCCTCGGCCCCATGACATGAGATGACGCGACGTGCTCCCCTCCCCTTAACACACACACCTACCCCTCCCACCCATTAACACACACCACACCACACCACCCCTCCCCCCCCCCCCCTCAAAAATTCGCCCCCCCCCTCAACACACACCACGCCACACCACCCCTCCCCCCCCTCCAAATTTCGCCCCCCCCCAAAAAAAATTGGCCCCCCCCCTCAACACACACCACGCCACACCACCCCTCCCCCCCCCTCAACACAAACCACCCCACACCACCCCTCCCCCCCCCAAAATTTCCCCCCCCCTCAACACACGCCACACCACCCCTCCCCCCCCTCAAAAATTCCCCTCCCCCCCCGCCTCAACACACACCACACCACACCACACCACCCCTCCCCTTCCCCCCCTCCAAATTTCACCCCCCCCTCAACACACACCACCCCACCCCTCCCCCCCCCTCAAAAATCCCCCCCCCCTCAACACACACCACACCACACCACCCCTCCCCCCCCTCCAAATTTTGCCCCCCCCCAAAAATTCGCCCCCCCCCTCAACACACACCACACCACACCACCCCTTCCCCCACCTCCAAAATTCGCCCCCCCCCCCCCCCCACACACACCACCCCTCCCCCCCCCAAAAATTTCCCCCCTCCCCCCCCCTCAACACACACCACCCCACCCCCCCCCAACACACACCACACCACACCACCCCTCCCCCCCCCCCCCCCTCAACACACACCACACCACACCACCCCTTCCCCCCCCTCCAAAATTCGCCCCCCCCCCCCCACACACACACCACCCCTCCCCCCCCCAAAAATTTCCCCCCCCCCCCCCCCCCTCAACACACACCACCCCACCCCCCCCAACACACACCACACCACACCACACCACCCCTCCCCCCCCCCCCTCAACACACACCACACCACACCACCCCTCCCCCCTCCAAAATTTGCCCCCCCCCCCCGCCCCCAACACACACCACCCCTCCCCCCCCCCCCTCAATACACACCTCCCCACCCTTCCCCCCCCCAACACACACCACACCACACCACACCACACCACACCACCCCTCCCCCCCCCAAAAATTCCACCGCCCCCCACCTCCCCCCCCTCAACACACCACACCACACCACACCACCCCTCCCCCCCCCCCAACACACCACACACCACAGCACCCTCCCCCCGCCCCAAAAATTCGCCCACCCCCCCTCAACACACACCACCCCACCCCTCCCCCCCCTCAAAAATTTGGCCCCCCCCTCCAAAATTTGCCCCACCCCCCCTTAACACACACTCCTCCCCCGAAAATTTGCCCCCCCCCTCAACACACACCACCCCACCCCTCCACCCCACCCAAAAAAATTCGCCCCCCCCCCCCAACACACACCACCCCACCCTTCCCCCCCTCAACACACACCACACCACACCACCCCTCCCCCCCCGTCCAAAATTTGCCCCCCCCCCACCAACACACACCGCACCACACCACCCCTCCCCCCCCCTCCAAAATTTGCCACCCCCCCCCCCCGCCCCCAACACACACCACCCCTCCCCCCCCCCAAAAATTCGCCCCCCCCCCCCTCAATACACACCTCGCCACCCTTCCCCCCCCCCCCCCCTTCAACACACACCACACCACACCACCCCTCCCCACCCCTTCCCCCCCCCCTCAAAAATTCCCCCCCCTTCAAAATTCGCCCCCCCCCCCCCTCAACACACACCACCCCACCCCTCCCCCCCCCCAAAAAAATTCGCCCCCCCCCCCAACACACCCCACACCACACCACCCCTCCCCCCCTCCAAATTTTGCCCCCCCCCCCCCCCGCCCCCAACACACACCACCCCTCCCCCCCCCAAAAATTCGCCCCCCCCCCCCCTCAATACACACCTCGCCACCCTTCCCCCCCCCCCTCAACACACACCACACCACACCACCCCTCCCCACCCCTTCCCCCCCCCCCCTCAAAAATTCGCCCCCCTTCAAAATTCGCCCCCCCACCCTCCCCCCTTCTCCCCCCCATACAAAATTCGGCCCCCCTCACCATGACATCCCCCCCACCCATAATACAACACGACGTGACGCGCCCCCCATGACATCCCCCACCCTCCAATGACACGACACGATGCGACGTGCCCCCCCTCTCCCCCTTCACCCTCCACACACACCACACCATGTCACGATGTGCCGCCCCCCCCCCCATGACATCCCCACCCCACCCCCCCATCCATGACACGACACGACGCGACGCGCCCCCCCATGACATCCCCCCCACCCCGCATGACACGACACGATGCGACGTGCCCCCCCCTCCCCCTTCCCCCCTCAACACACACCACATCATGTCGCGACGTGCGGCGCCCCCCCCAATACACACCACACCACACTGTGGACAAAGCCACATTTTGAAGGGGGGGGCAATTTTTTGAGGGGGGGGGGGGGGAGGCGTGGTGTGGTGTGTGTTGAGAGGGGGGGTGAATTTTGGAGGGGGAGGGGTGGTGTGGTGTGGTGTGTGTTGACGGGGGGGGGCGAATTTTTGAGGGGGCGTCATGGAGGGTGGGTGGGTGTGTTAAGGGGAGGGGAGCACGTCGCGTCGTGTCAGGCCATGGGGCGCGGGGGGGGGGGGGGGGGGAGGGGTGCGTCGCGACATGGTGTGGTGTGTGTTGGGGGGGGGGGCATTGCGTTGGGTGGGTGTGTGTGTTAAGGGGAGGGTGGCACGTCGCATCGTGTCGTGTCATGGGGGGCGGGGAGGGGGGGATCCCATGGGGGGGATGTCATGGGGGGGAGGGGGGCGCGTCGCATCGTGTCGTGTCATGGGTGGGGGGGGTGGGGTGGGGATGTCATGGGGGGGGCCGCGGCACGTCGCGACATGGTGTGGTGTGTGTTGAGGGGGGAAGGGGGGGGCGCGTCGCGTCGTGTCGTGTCATGGGGGGGCGCGTCGCGTCGCGTCGTGTCATGGGGGGTGGGGGGGATGTCATGGGGGGGCCGAATTTTTGAGGGGGGGAGGGGTGGGGTGGTGTGTGTTGAGGGGAGGGGCAAATTTTTTAGGGGGGGACGTCATGGGGGGGGCGCATCGCGTCGTGTCGAGTCATGGGGGATGGGGGGATGTCACGGGGGGGGGAGGGGGTTGTCATGTTATGTTGGGGAGGGGGCGCGTCGCGTCATGTCGGGGCATGGTGGGGGGGAGGGGGCATCGCGACACCCCGTGTCACCCCCCACCACACGGCACACCCCCCCACCCCACCGCACCCCCCTACGACACGACGCCTCCCCCCCACCCCACCTCGAAAAACCCCGCTCCATCCACAGCACCCCACCACTCCTCCAAAAACCAAGCTCGACCCACCGTGCCCCGCCTCACCCCCCCACGACACGGTGCACCCTCCACCCCACCGCACCCCCCCACGATGCCACCCGCACCCCACCTCGAAAAACCTCGCTCCCTCCACACCACCCCACCATGCCTCCGAAAACCCTGCTCGACCCACCCCACCTCGCGTGAGGCCCCCCACAACACGGCACACCCCCCACACCCCACCGCACCCCCCCACGACATGGCGCATATCCCCCACCCCCCCTCACCCCACCTCGAAAAACCCCGCTCGACCCACCCAACCCCGCGTCACTCCCCCATGACACGGCACACCCCCCCACCCCACCGCACCCCCCACGACGCCCCCCCCGCACCCCACCTCGAAAAACCCCGCTCCCTCTACACCACACCACAAACGCCTCCGAAAACCCCGCTCGACCCACCCCACCCCGCGTCACCCCCCCACGACACGGCGCACCCCCCACCCCACCGCACCCCCCAACGACACCGCCCCGCACCCCACCTCGAAAAAGCCCGCTCCCTCCATACCACCCCACCACGCCTCTGAAAACCCCGCTCGACCCACCCCACCTCGCGTCACCCCCCACGACACGGCACACCCCCCACACCCCACCGCACCCCCCCACGAGGCAGCGCATACCCCCCCTCGAAAAACCCCACTCGACCCACCCAACCCCGCGTCACTCCCCCAGGACACGGCGCACCCCCCACCCCACCGCACCCCCCCACGACGCCCCCCCGCACCCCACCTCGGAAAACCCCGCTCCCTCTACACCACCCCAACACGCCTCCGAAAACCCCGCTCGACCCACCCCACCTCGCGTCAACCCCCCCACGACACGGCACACCCCCCCACCCCACCGCACCCCCCCACGATGCGGCGCATATCCCCCCCCCCCCGGCACCCCACCTCGAAAAACCCCGCTCGACCCACCCCACCCCGCGTCACCCCCCACGACACGGCGCACCCCCCCACCCCACCGCACGCCCCCACGACGCCCCACCCCCCACCCCACCTCGAAAAACCCCGCTCAATCCACGCCACACCACCACGCCTCCGAAAACCCCGCTCGACCCACCCCACCCCGCGTCACCCCCCACGACACGGTGCACCCCCCGCCCCACCGCACCCCCCCACGACGCCCCCCACCCCACCGCACCCCCCCACGACGCCCCCCCGCACCCCACCTCGAAAAACCGCGCTCCCTCCACAGCACCCCACCTCTCCTCCAAAAACCCCGCTCGACCACCCCCACCCCGCGTCACCCCCCACGACACGGCGCACCCCCCACCCCACCGCACCCCCCCACGACGCCCCCCCGCACCCCACCTCGAAAAACCCCGCTCCGTCCACAGCACCCCACCTCTCCTCCAAAAACCCCGCTCGACCACCCCAACCCCGCGTCACTCCCCCATGACATGGCGCACCCCCCCACCCCACCGCACCCCCCCACGACGCCCCCCCGCACCCCACCTCGAAAAACCCCGCTCCCTCCACACCACCCCGCCACGCCTCCGAAAACCGCGCTCGACCCACCCCACTCCGCGTCACCCCCCACGACACGGCGCACCCCCCCA
>NC_141161.1:129561694-129569194 GCF_053477565.2 Lygodium microphyllum
GCGGTGGGTGGGTGTGTGTGTTAAGGGGAGGGTGGCACGTCGCGTCGTGTCATGTCATGGGGGGGCGGGGAGGGGGGACGCGTCGCGTCGTGTCGTGTCATGGGTGGGGGGTGGGGTGGGGATGTCATGGGGGGGGTGACAGGACACGACGCGACGTGCCCCCCTCCCATTAACACACACACCCACCCACCCACCGCGATGCCTCCCCCCAACACACACCACACACACCACACCACACCACCCCTCCCCCCCTCCAAAATTCGGCCCCCCCCCCACCGCGATGCCTCCCCCCCCCCCAAAAATCCCCCCCCCAACACACACCACCCCCCCCTAAAAAATTCGGCCCCCACCCCCTCAACACACACCACACCACACCACACCACCCCTCCCCCCTCCAAAATTCACCCCCCCCCCCAACACACACCACCCCAAACCACCCCTCCCCCCCCCCCAAAAATTCGTCCCCCCCCCTCAACACACACCACCCCAACCATCCCCCCCCAAAAAAATTCCACCGCCCCCCACCCCCCCTCAACACACACCACACCACACCACCCCTCCCCCCCCTCAACACACAACATACCACACCACACCACACCACCCCTCCCCCCCCATCAACACACACCACCGCACCCCTCCCCCCTCTCAAAATTCGGCCCCCCCCCCCAACACACACCACCCCACCCCCCCTAAAAAATTCGGGCCCCCTCCCCTAAACACACACCACACCACACCACCCCTCCCCCCCCCAAAAATTCGTCTACCCCCTCAACACACACCACCCCACCCCTCCCCCCCCCCCAACACACACCACCACACACCACCCCTCCTCCCCCCTCGACACACACCACCCCACCCCTCCCCCCCCCCTCAACACACACCACACCACACCACACCACACCACCCCTCCCCCCCCTCAAAAATTCCACCGCCCCCCATCCCCCCCTCAACACACCACATCACACCACACCACCCCTCCCCCCCCCCTCAGAAATTCGCCCCCCCCCCTCAACACACACCACACCACACACCCCTCCCCCACCCCCTCCAAAATTCGGCCCCCCCCAACACACACCACCCCACACCACCCCTCCCCCCCCCAAAAATTTGCCCCCCCCCCCCCAACACACACCACCCCACCCCTCCCCCCCCCTCAACACACACCACACCACACCACCCCTCCCCCCCCCTCAACACACACCACACCACACCACCCCTCACCCCCCCAAAAATTCGCCCCCCCCCTCAACACACACCACCCCACCCCTCCCCCCCCCCTCAACACACACCACACCACACACCCCCTCCCCCCCCTCAAAAATTCCACCGCCCCCCACCCCCCCCTCAACACACCACACCACACCACACCACCCCTCCCCCCCCTCAAAATTTCCACCGCCCCCCCCTCAACACACACCACACCTCACCACCCCTCCCCCCCCCTCCAAAATTCGGGCCCCCCCCTCAACACAAACCACCCCACACCTCCCCCCCCCCTCAAAAATTCGGCCCTCCCCGCCCCCCCCTCAACACACACCACACCACACCACCCCTTCCCCCCCTCTCCAAAATTCGTCCCCCCCGTCATCACACACCACCCCACCTCACCCCCCTCCCCTTAACACACACACCCACCCACCGCGATGCCCCCCCCCCAACACACACCACACCATGTCGCCACGCCCCCCTCCCCCCCCGCCCCATGACATGAGATGACGCGACGTGCTCCCCTCCCCTTAACACACACACCCACCCCTCCCCCCATTAACACACACCACATCACACCACCCCTCCCCTCAAAAATTCGCCCCCCCCCTCAACACACACCACACCACACCACCCCTCCCCCCCCTCCAAATTTTGCCCCCCCCCCCCCAAAAAAAATTGGCCCCCCCCCTCAACACACACCACGCCACACCACCCCCCCCCTCCCCCCTCAACACACACCACACCACCCCTCCCCCCCCCCTCAAAAATTCCCCCCCCCCCCCCGCCTCAACACACACCACACCACACCACACCACACCACCCCTCCCCTTCCCCCCCTCCAAATTTCGCTCCCCCCTCAACACACACCACCCCACCCCTCCCCCCCCTCAAAATTTCCCCCCCCCCCTCAACACACACCACACCACACCACCCCTCCCCCCCCTCCAAAATTCACCCCCCCCCCAAAAATTCGCCCCCCCCCCTCAACACACACCACACCACCCCTCCCCCCCCTCCAAAATTCGCCCTCCCCCCCCACACACACCACCCCACACCACCCCTCCCCCCCCCCCAAAAGTTTCCCCCCCCCGCCCCTCAACACACACCACCCCACCCCCACCCCCCCAACACACACCACACCACCCCTCCCCCCCCCCCCTCAACACACACCACACCACACCACACCACCCCTCCTCCCTCCAAAATTTGCCCACCCCCCCCGCCCCCAACACACACCACCCCTCCCCCCCCAAAAAAATCACCCCCCCCCTCAATACACACCTCCCCACCCTTCCCCCCCCCAACACACACCACACCACCCCTCCCCCCCCCCCCAAAAATTCCACCGCCCCCCACCTCCCCCCCCTCAACACACCACACCACCCCTCCCCCCCCCCCTCAAAAATTCGCCCCCCCCCTCAACACACCACACACCACACCACCCTCCCCCCCCACAAAAATTCGCCCACCCCCCCCCCCCTCAACACACACCACCCCACCCCTCCCCCCTCAAAAATTCGGCCCCCCCCCTCCAAAATTCGCCCCCCCCCTTAACACATACTCATCCCCCAAAAATTTGTCCCCCCCCTCAACACACACCACCCCACCCCTCCCCCCCCCCAAAAAAATTCGCCCCCCCCCCCCCCAACACACACCACCCCACCCTCCCCCCCCTCAACACACACCACACCACACCACCCCTCCCCCCCTCCAAAATTCGCCCCCCCCCCAACACACACCACACCACACCACACCTCCCCCCCTCCAAAATTTCCCCCCCCCCCCCGCCCCCAACACACACCACCCCTCCCCCCCCCCCAAAAATTCGCCCCCCCCCTCAATACACACCTCGCCACCCTTCCCCCCCCCCTCAACACACACCACACCACACCACACCACCCCTCCCCACCCCTTCCCCCCCCCTCAAAAATTCACCCCCCTTCAAAATTCGCCCCCCCCTCAACACACACCACCCCACCCCTCCCCCCCCCCCAAAAAAAATTCGCCCCCCCAACACACACCACCCCACCCTCCCCCCCCTCAACACACACCACACCACACCACCCCTCCCCCCCCCCTCCAAAATTCGCCCCCCCCCCCCCCCCCCCAACACACACTACCTCTCCCCCCTCCAAAATTTGCCCACCCCCCCCCCCGCCCCCAACACACACCACCCCTCCCCCCCCCCCTCAATACACACCTCGCCACCCTTCCCCCCCCCCTCAACACACAACACACCACACCACCCCTCCCCACCCCTTCCCCCCCCCCCTAAAAAATTCGCCATCCCCACCCTCCCCCCTTCTCCCCCCCTACAAAATTCGGCCCCCCTCACCATGACATCCCCCCCCACTCATAATACAACACGACGTGACGCGCCCCCCATGACATCCCCCCACCCTCCAATGACACGACACGATGCGACGTGCCCCCCCTCTCCCCCTTCACCCTCCACACACACCACACCATGTCACGACGTGCCGCCCCCCCCCCCCCCCCCCCAATGACATCCCCACCCCACCCCCCCATCCATGACATGACACGACGCGATGCGCCCCCCCATGACATCCCCCCACCCCCCATGACACGACACGACGCGACGTGCCCCCCCCCTCCCCCTTCCCCCCTCAACACACACCACATCATGTCGCGACATGCGGCGCCCCCCCAATACACACCACACCACACCGTGGACAAAGCCACATTTTGATGGGGGGGCGAATTTTTGAGGGGGGGGAGGGTGGGGAGGCGTGGTGTGGTGTGTGTTGAGAGGGGGGGTGAATTTTGGAGGGGGGAGGGGTGGTGTGGTGTGGTGTGTGTTGAGGGGGGGGGGGGGGGGGCGAATTTTTGAGGGGGCGTCATGAAGGGTGGGTGGGTGTGTTAAGGGGAGGGGAGCATGTCGCGTCGTGTCAGGCCATGGGGCGCAGGGGGGGGAGGGATGCGTCGCGACATGGTGTGGTGTGTGTTGGGGGGGGGGGCATTGCGTTGGGTGGGTGTGTGTGTTAAGGGGAGGGTGGCACGTCGCATCGTGTCGTGTCATGGGGGGGCGGGGAGGGGGGGATCCCATGGGGGGGGAGGGGGGCGCGTCGCATCGTGTCGTGTCATGGGTGGGGGGGGGGGTGGGGGGGATGTCATGGGGGGGCCGAATTTTTGAGGGGGGGAGGGGTGGGGTGGTGTGTGTTGAGGGGGGGGGGGCGAATTTTTGAGGGGGGGACGTCATGGGGGGGGGGGCGCATCGCGTCGTGTCGTGTCATGGGGGATGGGGGGATGTCATGGGGGGGGAGGGGGGTTGTCATGTTATGTTGGGGAGGGGGCGCGTCACGTCATGTCAGGGCATGGTGGGGGGAGGGGGCATCGCGACACCCCGCATCACCCCCCACCACACGGCACACCCCCCCACCCCACCGCACCCCCCTACGACCCGGCGCCTCCCCCCCCCCCACCCCACCTCGAAAAACCCCGCTCCATCCACAGCACCCCACCACTCCTCCAAAAACCAGGCTCGACCCACCGTGCCCTGCCTCACCCCCCCACGACACGGCGCCCCTCCACCCCACCGCACCCCCCACGATGCCCCCCGCACCCCACCTCGAAAAACCTCGCTCCCTCAACGCCACCCCACCACGCCTCCAAAAACCCCGCTCGACCCACCCCACCTCGCGTGAGCCCCCCCACGACACGGCACACCCCCCACACCCCACCGCACCCCCCCACGACGCGGCGCATATCCCCCACCCCCCCTCACCCCACCTCGAAAAACCCCGCTCGACCCACCCAACCCCGCGTCACTCCCCCATGACACAGCACACCCCCCCACCCCACCGCACCCCCCCATGACGCCCCCCCCCCCCCCCCCCGCACCCCACCTCCAAAAACCCCGCTCCCTCCACGCCACACCACAAACACCTCCGAAAACCCCGCTCGACCCACCCCACCCCGCGTCACCCCCCCACAACACGGTGCACCCCCCACCCCACCGCACCCCCCAACGACCCCGCCCCGCACCCCACCTCGAAAAACCCCGCTCCTCCATACCACCCCACCATGCCTCCGAAAACCCCGCTCGACCCACCCCACCTCGCGTCAGCCCCCCACGACACGGCACACCCCCCACACCCCACCGCACCCCCCCACGACGGGGCGCATACCCCCCCTCGAAAAACCCCACTCGACCCACCCAACCCCGCGTCACTCCCCCAGGACACGGCGCACCCCCCCACCCCATCGCACCCCCCCATGACGCCCCCCCGCACCCCACCTCGGAAAACCCCGCTCCCTCCACACCACCCCAACACGCCTCCGAAAACCCCGCTCGACCCACCCCACCTCGCGTCAACCCCCCCACGACACGGCACACCCCCCCACCCCACCGCACCCCCCCACGATGCGGCGCATATCCCCCCCCCGCACCCCACCTCGAAAAACCCCGCTCGACCCACCCCACCCCGCGTCACCCCCCCACGACACGGCGCACCCCCCCACCCCACCGCACCCCCCCACGATGCCCCCCCGCACCCCACCTCGAAAAACCGCGCTCCCTACACAGCACCCCACCTCTCCTCCAAAAACCCTGCTCGACCACCCCAACCCCGCGTCACTCCCCCATGACACGGCGCACCCCCCCACCCTACTGCACCCCCCCACGATGCCCCCCCGCACCCCACCTCGAAAAACCCCGCTCCCTCCACACCACCCCGCCACGCCTCCGAAAACCGCGCTCGACCCACCCCACCCCGCGTCACCCCCCACGAGACGGCGCACCCCCCCACGATGCCCCCCCGCACCCCACCTCGAAAAACCCCGCTCCCTCCACACCACCCCGCCACGCCTCCGAAAACCGCGCTCGACCCACCCCACCCCGCGTCACCCCCCGCGACACGGCGCACCCCCCCACCCCACCGCACCCCCCCACGACGCCCCCCCCCCACCCCACCTCGAAAAACCGCGCTCCATCCACAGCACCCCACCTCTCCTCCAAAAACCCCGCTCTACCCACCCCACCCCGCGTCACCCCCCCACGACACGGCGCACCCCCCCATGACGACCCCCCCGCACCCCACCTTGAAAAACCCCGCTCCCTCCACGCCACACCACCACGCCTCCGAAAACCCCGCTCGACCCACCCCACCCCGCGTCACCCCCCCACGACACGACGCACCCCCCACGACTCCCCCCCGCACCCCACCTCGAAAAACCCCGCTCCCTCCACACCACCCCGCCACGCCTCCGAAAACCCCGCTCGACCCACCCCACCCCGCGTCACCCCCACGACACGGCGCACCCCCCCACGACGCCCCCCCGCACCCCACCTCGGAAAACCCCGCTCCCTCCACACCACCCCGCCACGCCTCTGAAAACCCCGCTCGACCCACCCCACCCCGCGTCACCCCCCACGACACGGCGCACCCCCCCACCCCACCGCACCCCCCCACGACGCCCCCCCGCTCCCTCCACGCCTCCGAAAACCCCGCTCGACCCACCCCACCCCGCGTCACCCCCCACGACATGGCACACCCCCCACCCCACCGGACGCCCCCGCGCACCCCACCTCGGAAAACCCGCTGCATCCACACCACCCCACCCCGCGTCACGGCACACCCCACCTCATCCCCCCTCGACGCGGCGCATGCCCCCCGCACCCCACCTCGAAAAACCCCGCTCCATCCAGACGACCCCGCCACACCTCCAAAAACCCCGCTCGACCCACCCCACCCCGCGTCACCCTCCACGACACGGCACACCCCTCCACCCCACCGCACCCCCCGACGACGCGGCGCATCCCCCCCGCACCCCACCTCCAAAAACCCCGCTCGACCCACGGCACGCCACCTCACCCCCCCACGACATGGCACACCCTCCCTCCTAAGAAATCCCGCTCCGCAATGACACGGCACACACACCCCACTGCACACGACCCCCTCCCGCGACATGGAACCTTCCACCCCCCGACCGACCTCCTCAAAAAACCCCCGCACGACATGGCACCACCCAACCCCCCCGCGACATGGCACACCCTCCCTCCTCAAAAATCCCCGCTCCAACAACCCGCCCACGCAACATGGCACGCCCTCTCTCCTCGGAAAACCGCGCTCCACCGAACCCCCCCACAACATGGCACACCCTCCGCTCCCAAAATACCTCGCATCTTGAGGAGGGGGTATCACGTGAGAGCGAGGCAGAGGGAGGGGCCAGGCACGACGTACGCAAAGACAATCGCGACGAGGAGAGGAGGCGCCGCGTCATGGCAAGGCGAGGGGGTTTCCTACCACGATGTCAGCGTTGGAGAGTCAA
>NC_141161.1:129574194-129626694 GCF_053477565.2 Lygodium microphyllum
AGGTTTATCAAGTTCCTCCTGCCACCCCCGCGTGCGGGGAGGGGCAATGGGTTTATCAAGGCGGCGGCGTGCCCGAACGAGCACGACGGAGGGGGATCGCCCCGAGCAAGGGAGAGAGGTCGAAGGCGTCCCTCCTTCCTCCTCCACCCGCACGGTCGCGGGACGACCCCGAAGCATAGCCTCCCCCACTGTCACCCGACTCCGAGGAGGGGAGAGATGATGCCGACCGCGCCTCCGAGCGCGATCCCTCACGGACATTCCAAGGTTCTCATTGTTCCGACGGATGTGTGTCAATGATCCTTCCGCAGGTTCACCTACGGAAACCTTGTTACGACTTCTCCTTCCTCTAAATGATAAGCCTTAATGAACTTCTCACAACGTCACCGGTGGCGAACCACCAACGTCGCCGCAATCCGAAAACTTCACCGGACCATTCAATCGGTAGGAGCGACGGGCGGTGTGTACAAAGGGCAGGGACGTAGTCAACACGAGCTGATGACTCGCGCTTACTAGGAATTCCTCGTTGAAGATCAATAATTGCAATGATCTATCCCCATCATGATGAAATTTCAAAAGATTACCCAGACCTCTCGGCCCAGGTGGTAAACTCGTTGAATTCATCAGTGTAGCACGTGTGCGGCCTAGAACATCTAAGGGCATCACAGACCTGTTATTGCCTCAAACTTCCATGGCCTAGACGGCCATAGTCCCTCTAAGAAGTTGGCCACGAAGAGGATCCTTCGTGTAACTAGTTAGCAGGCTGAGGTCTCGTTCGTTAACGGAATTAACCAGACAAATCACTCCACCAACTAAGAACGGCCATGCACCACCACCCATAGAATCAAGAAAGAGCTCTCAATCTGTCAATCCTTACTATGTCTGGACCTGGTAAGTTTCCCCGTGTTGAGTCAAATTAAGCCGCAGGCTCCACTCCTGGTGGTGCCCTTCCGTCAATTCCTTTAAGTTTCAGCCTTGCGACCATACTCCCCCCGGAACCCAAAAATTTTGATTTCTCATAAGGTGCTGGCGAAGTCATCAAAATAACATCCGCCAATCCCTAGTCGGCATCATTTATGGTTGAGACTAGGACGGTATCTGATCGTCTTCGAGCCCCCAACTTTCGTTCTTGATTAATGAAAACATCCTTGGCAAATGCTTTCGCAGTAGTTCGTCTTTCATAAATCCAAGAATTTCACCTCTGACAATGAAATACGAATGCCCCCAACCATCCCTATTAATCATTACTCCGGTCCCGAAGACCAACACAATAAGACCAGAGTCCTATCGCGTTATTCCATGCTAATGTATTCAGAGCATAGGCTTGCTTTGAGCACTTTTTTTGTTTTGTTTTGTGAGTCGGGTGTGCACCTTCATGCTATGCTCATCAAGTGAGTATAGTACGTTAGTGTACGCGCTATCACAGGGCCAAACCCTTTCACCTCCGGCTTCGGCGGACGCATCCGCTTTCCTCCGCTCCCTTTGGTTGATAGCTCCTGGGAGACTAGCCCTTCTGGCTAGTGAGGGTAGGCACCAAGACCCCCATGTGGGAATCCAGGTAGTCCGGGACTTGAGGAAGGATCGCCCTAACTCTCACCCGGTAAAACGCCCCATCCCGACGGGTTCCCGCAGAGGGATTGCCATGCCCAGCTTGGATGTCGGCTCGTAGGAGGAGTCCATTCCCGCAGGTTACCTTAAGACCCCATTGCTACAGGTAACCAATTCTGGTAAAGCCAACCGTTTGGTGATATCGCAAGAATACAGCTCAGTGACACATGTGTTTCATGTCTTCGGGGTATCATCATCATTTCCCAAGGGATCGGAATTTATGAGCTATGTAGTTCTCGCAGGTATCGCGGTATAGCTTCACCAAGGAATGCAACGACTGAAACATGTCCAGCCACTACACCCCTCGAGTGCGGTTTCGAGGCCACCTAGTTGGGTAACCTCTTCCCACTTGCCTCCCCTCCAAGGAGGATCACGACAGCTTCCTCATCGGTGCCGTCGAGGCCTAGAATCTCTCGACTCTCTCGAATGAGGTTGCCAAGAGTACGGTCCCGAAGGTTCGTAAATGCGTCACACTGGAGCATTATGTGACAAAGTGAAGATCCAGCCTCTGGCTGATTGCAGCAAGGGCATTGTTGTGATCTTCTTGGGTGAATCTTGTCCCGAAGGACCAATCCTCCAATGCGTGCCAAGAGTAGATAGCGTTCTGCTCCATGTTTCACCCCTCTCCTGAGATTACTTCGGAATAAGTACCCCGTGGAACCTATGAACTTGTGTTTTAGATACGGCTTGAGGGACGCGCAGTCGTGTTATTTGTCCCATTTGGCCCACACGTGTGAGCGCACCGCGTTCAGCGGCACATCAGGCACGTATCGTTTCTTCCAATGTCGTGTTCGCATTTTCCACGTCCACTTACCTCTCGCGCCTTTTGGGGCTGGATTCCGAGTCATCTCTCGCGCCCAGGTCTTGAGGTGTGGGTACTTGGCAAGAGCTCGGGTTCTTTGGCCTCCGCAGTATGCGGCTACAGGGGGAATGTGTAACTCATGGTGCAAAGTAGCGCCCCCCACCGTCGTCGAATTGCTACTCTTTCCCACAATCCATCGCATTCCAGTTGCCACCATCCTCTCCAGCGAGCGCAACTTTCCCTGGTTTTGGGCCCCCATAAGCTCCGCCCCGTAAGTTAATACGGGATATACACAAGATTTGAAGAAGGACAGACGGGTCCAAATTGGCACAGATCGTGAGGTGAGGAAGTGTTGGTGGGCATATAATGCCCTCCTTCCCGATCCCAACCTCTCTTTCGTGATCTTTTCAATGGAGAGATGTTCATCCAGAGTCACGCCGAGATATTTGTATTCAGCACAGTGCTCAACATCCTCTCCGCCAATATGGAATTGTCTTGCCTTAAAGGCTGTCCTCTCCGCATCGCTACCAAAAAACATGGTAACTTTGCACTTGCTAATTCCGAATCTCATTTCCCACTTCTTCGCCCATTCGACAATCCTATCTAAACTCCTCTGCAAGTCTTCCGGGTTGTTCGCTAAGAGAATCACGTCGTCTGCGAATAGCAGAGCTTGTAGTTTCTCCTTCAACCCAGGGATATTGCAACCTAGGTTGTCACCTTCCCGTATGATGTCGTTAATGAAGATGTTGAATAGGGTGGGTGACATGGGACACCCTTGTCTCACGCCCCTCTCTATGGGGATGGGTTCGGATAACGAATCTCCCACCCTCACCCGAACTGTGGACCGGTGATATAGCGCTTTGATAAATCTCAAAGTTTTGCCCTCCACACCTGCCGCTTGTAGTTTCATGAATAGTGCTTCATGAGGTACTGTATCGTATGCTTTCTGAAAATCAATGTACGCTGCATAGGTTGGCTTACCCACGTTATGGCGGCGTGGAATCCCTTCATCCAGTGTCACGATTTGGTCAATGCATTCCTCCATTGGCCTAAATCCTACTTGTCCTCGGAGGAAGAATTTCCTCTTCTCGAGGTTGTCTGACAAGCGCTGTGCCACAATGGAGGAGAGGACCTTGAGTACCACTGCGATGAGGGAGATACCCCGATAGTTGTCCATTGACGTCGAGTCCCCCTTCTTGGGTATGGGGACAACCGCTGAGGTGTCAATGTGTTTGGGAATCTCTCCCGAGTCGAAGATAGCTCTCAACACGTGGAGAGTTGCTTCCCCCATCTTGGTGCGTGGTACTTGAGGATTATCTTTACGTCCCTTGTCTCTAGCCAATAGTTTGAAGACTTCGGGGGGAATCCCGTCGATTCCCGGGGCCTTGTGTCGCTTGAGTTTTCGACACATGAAGAGGACTTCCTGCCACTCGATGGGGCTCTCCACCTCCCGCATTCGAGGCCATAGTCGCAGGTCGTCGCCCTTATTCTTCCAGAAGTCCGCGTCTTTACTATGTCCTTCTCCTGCCTCAAAAATCTTTTGATAGTGTCTAAACTAGAGGTTCCTCAGGACCTCTGGATCCGTTTGCAAGTTCCCCGATGGGTCCTTGATGGGTTGCGACTCAATGCCGCTACTTCTGCACTCGCCCGTCAACTTCTTATGGTGAGTCCAGAATTTCTTGAGGTTTCTTTCTCGTAGAAGCTCCGCACCCTTCTCTATGAACTTGTCAAATGAGTCTTTGGAGCTCTTCCGACACTCTCTAATGGCTCTCGTCTTTAGGTTCCGATACCGGGACCAGGCCCTTCGTCCTTCTTGCGAGTTGGGTATCAACTTCCTGGCCACCCGCCAGGCCTTTTGTCTTTGGTTGATCGCCCTCCTCACCTTCGGGGAGAGGCGGAAACCGCACCTCGGTCGAGGTGGGGGTTTGACGGTCATCACGCCGGATTCTTGCGCGATTGACTTCACCGTGTGCTCAAACTCCTCACACAGGACACGCACGTTGTCGCCCCCCTCTCCTGGGAGATCTCTCAAGATGCTCCACCTGTTATTCGATAAGAATGAGTGGGCCGCTAGCTCCACTCTAGAAGCATCAATGCGCGGAGGTTGTGGACGTTCCTCTTGTACCCTCGTATCCGTCGAGGCTCTCACTGAGCATGAGATAGGCCAGTGATCTGATATGTCCACATTGCGTTCAACCTTCGCGTGTGCTAGCAAAGATGCTGCTTGTTGGTTGACTATGAAGTAGTCAATGTCTGACTTTCCCTTCCCTCTAGGTGAGTGGTAAGTTAGTGCCGAGCCTCGAATCGTGAGGATTGAGAATTCGGGGCACTCCCTCCTTAACCACCTCGTGCAGGCTTTCCGCTTGCAGTTCCAATCACCTCCCACGATGATCGGAAGGCCCTTGCATATAAGTATGTTGAGGGCCACTGCAAGCTTACTGAGTGCGCTTTTCCTTGCCTCCTTGAGTTGTTTCTACGGGATATATATGTTCCCGTGGATCCATGGCTCCTTTCCTGCGGGTAGGAGTTGAATGAATAACATGTTGGGGGAGGTTCGGCTAAGCTCGAAAGCCCGATACTTCGTTGCTGCAAGTGTAACCAGACCTCTCTCTCCAGGTTCTGGCGAACCCAAGGCCTGGAAGGCAGTGTAGCCTGGGAGTCTCATAGGCCAACTTCCTTGAAAGATTCGAGTCTCTTGCAGGCCAATCACTCCCCATGCAAGTCTATGAGCGAGGTAGTCGACCTCACCCCGCTTGCTGCGCAAGCCATTTATGTTGAGAGATACAATCTTGGGTCTCACGTTACGCTTTCGCTCACAAGTCTCGTTGCGTAACGCATGGCGTGAGTGATACGGCACCGACATTCTAATATGCCATCTATTAAACCTGCTTTCCGACTTCAATCTTTCCAATAATGCATTGGCCTCGTTTCGATGTACTAGGATGTCGAAACAATTGCACCCAGACCTGAGGCTCTGGACCCTATCCCACTTCAAAATGTGGTGCCACAAGTCCCCTGAGGCTCGTCTAAGGAGTTGCCCGAAGGGTCGCTCCGACAAGTTCTCAGCACCCCACACGCATAGCTTCTCAATTTCCCCGCTTGCCGTCGCTTGTCTAAGCGAAGTGTTGGTTACCGCTGCTCTTTCTATGTTCGATCCTTCCGAAGCTAACCCTGCTGATGTGGGGTGGCTTGGCTCCACCCTCTCTACGCTAGCGGTGACATGGTCCCTCGTCGGAGTAGGGACATTCCCTTCTCCCCTCCCGCTTCTTGTGTTGGAGCGAGTGACCACCTCGGCAAATGATGCTAACGCCTGTCTTCTCCCACAATAGAAACTACTCGAATGGGCTGCACGGTGGGATTCGACAACACCATTGACGGGAATGTATTCGGGACCGAGTTGGTTCCCTTGAGAAGTCTCGTCGCTTTGCCCTGCACTCGGAGGGTGTGCGACCTCAATAGGGTGGATCCCACTCTCCTGTCTTGGTGATGCCACCCATGATGAGTAATGTGTGCCTCCGTTCCCGGCACTGGTCGAGCATTGCCCCACTAAAAGAGATACTATCCCCCCATGAGGCCGTGGGAGGATAGGAGCACTAGTAACTCCCCTCGGGCCCTGGCTTAAGCCCGGTGATACACTCACTAGTCCCCCAGGTCCCCGTGCATCACCAAAGGGTCTGACGACCGGCCCGTTCATGTTACCCAGACGCTGCCACGGTACCGGTATAACAGCGCTGGGGGTGGCCCCTAGCGTCGCGGAGCTCCCGAGGCCACCCAGAGGAAGGCCCCATGAAGAGCGTATATCATTATGTGAACAATCCATTTTTGTAAAAAGAAAAAATGAGACCACCCAGATCATGGTCGTTTATCCGGACAGGGAGTCTCTTACAGCCGGTGACCTTGACATACTGAAGGATCAAGTTGAGATGCATGCTCAACGTCCATCTCTTGGGAGATCAGGGCCTGGTGGGAGCGCCAACGCTTCATCCTCCCAGTTTTGCCCCTACTCGTCGAAGACAAACGGTGCTACGCGGGTCCTGCTATCCTGCCTTTGGCCTTCCATCTTCTTGTGGCGTTCCACTCACTTGAGTAACATAGTCTCTTGTAGGAGACCCAACGGCATCGAAGAGGTTAGCCGCCTCAAGGGGTCAATCTTTCCCCTTGGGATCCCCTAGGGGTGCAACGTGAGGATTGAAGTGGTCTTGCCTGCCACATTCCCGCGGGCCTTCCAAATCCGCTGCGTGGTCCCTTCTAGGACCTTCTCGAACTGTCCACATGTTACATTCCTTCCGTATCGATACAAGCCGCACTTCGTTCCCAGTCGCGAGCTGGTTTCGTTGGGAGAGTGAGGGTCCTACAACCACTTAGCGTACCAAGTCTGCTGCACGACTCCTTCACTTGTCGTCACTTGTCTCCCCTTAGGGCCTTTGACTCCTCACGACGAGACGCTTCCGCAGAAGGATCCCAAGTCGTTTGCAGTCCCACTAAGGGGGGGATTTTGGGGGGGGCTTGGAGACAGCCACCCTGCGGGTCTACCTGCACTTTGCTCCCTTTTCCCCAGGGGAGCGGGGGCACTTTTTGTAACGGGCATGAAGGGGCATTGCGCGTGCTCTTATCCTCAGGGTTCATCTCTCGGGACACAACCCTTCCAAGTTTGCATGAAGTGACTCTTCCTTGAGAAGGTGCCCCGCGACACGGCTTCTCTCAGAATCTCGCATTCTGTCTCTTTGCCACGTAAGTGCCTTTGTCAATGAGAGGGTGAGGGTCCTGCATGCTCTTGTGTTACCAAGTTGGCTGCACGACTCCTTCACCTGACGTAACTCATCACTTCTTGGATCCACGGCTTTCGTGACGGGAAGCCCCCGCGAGGACTTCCCAAGTCCCTACGGCCTATCTTTGAAGTGCTTTTTGGCGTAAGTGCGCAAGCTCCGCCCCATGTCTCCGGCTTAAACTTCCTTAAGTTCCCAACAGTCTATTCGACTTGTTGGAAAACTTGGAGTTAGCCTAAGTTTCCCTTGGAGAAGGAAAAAACCCTGCTTATTTTCCAATTTTTGGGTAGGATACTTCGAGAAAAACATAATCCACCTCTTTGCAGCAAGGGCATACAAGACCCGGTGTATATTCCTTGCAATAAGGCAAGCGTGGGCATCAAACATGTCACCGCCGCACTACCTTACTTCTTGAAAAGATGAAGTCTGCCACTCGTCATAATTCAAACCCACCTTGCGCAAAGTGCAAGTTGAGACCAAGTTCAAAGGAGGGCACGAGCTCATGGCTCACCGGACTCTTTTGCGCAGCAAGGGTTTCCCCTCGCGCGATTGGCATTAGGACGTGAGATCTAGGCTCCACGATACCGCCTGCTTTCTCGCTCGCCTCAAAAGAGACCGGATGGAGTCGCACTCGATTCTTCAAACTCATTCCTTGTCTCCTTTCGGAGTGTCTCGGGTAATTCCCCTTGGCGGTCATGCTGGCATTACACCATAAAGAGGGTAAGACACGCACGCAACACACATTACATTCCTCTGCGGCAAGTGCACACGGGTACCAGACACATCACCGTATACTCCTTGCGATTGAGCAGGTGTGGGCATCAAACATGTCACCACACGCGCTACTCAATTTCTTGAAGGGGTGCAATATGGCCTAGCCGTATCTTGAACCCACCTCGTGAGATCACGAGTTGAGACCAAACGAAGAAGGAACTAAAGCTTCATGGCTCACCTTTCACTTTCATGCGGCGAGAGTAAACTCCCGCGCGAGTCGCACTAGGGCATGAGACCTTGGCTACACGACACCACATGCTTCCTCGCACGCCTCAAAAGTGACTGGATGGAGTCGCTTCTTATCATTCCAACCAGCTTGTTCCTTTCGGAGTGTCTCGATACGATGGTCCTTTAGTTTGGGCTTATGAGGCCCGTAAGCCGGGTGGCCATGGCAAGGCAGACCACCTCGCACCCGGGCTTTGAGCACTCTAATTTTTTCAAAGTAACATCGCCGAATCCGCGTCCCAGCCAATTAAGTCCAGGAGCGCGTCTCCGACAGAAAGGGTGGGGCGATCAGTGCACACCAAAGGAGGCGGACCGCACGCCCCGCCCCGAGATCCAACTACGAGCTTTTTAACTGCAACAACTTAAATATACGCTATTGGAGCTGGAATTACCGCGGCTGCTGGCACCAGACTTGCCCTCTTATGGATCCTCGTTAAGGGATTTAGATTGTACTCATTCCAATTACCAAACTTATAAAAGCCCAGTATTGTTATTTATTGTCACTACCTCCCCGTGTCGGGATTGGGTAATTTGCGCGCCTGCTGCCTTCCTTGGATGTGGTAGCCGTTTCTCAGGCTCCCTCTCCGGAATCAAACCCTAATTCTCCGTCACCCGTCACCACCATGGTAGGCCTCTATCCTACCATGGAAAGTTGATAGGGCAGAAATTTGAATGAAGCATCGCCGGCGCTAAGGCCGTGCGATTCGGGAAGTTATCATGATTCACCGCATTACCGGGCAAGCCCGCATCGGCCTTTTATCTAATAAATGCGTCCCTTCCAGAAGTCGGGAGTTGGTGCACGTATTAGCTCTAGAATTACTACGGTTATCCGAGTAGCAAGGTACCATCAAAGAAACTATAAGTGATTTAATGAGCCATTCGCAGTTTCACAGTACAAGAGAGTTTATACTTACACATGCATGGCTTAATCTTTGAGACAAGCATATGACTACTGGCAGGATCAACCAGGTAGCTATCTTTCGTCACACGAGTAGCACCGCTGCTGCGCGTTCTGACTCCACATCAAGTGTGGCTGCGGGGCAAAAAGGCACGACCTCATCACCAATGTGTTGTTCTTGATGTAAAGAGAAAGAGGGGAGGAGCACGAAGGCTCGAGAGTTTACGGGGAGAAAAAGAAAATGACAAATGGGGATGGGACGAGGGCATGCTTTCCTTTCCCACTGTGGACAAAGCCGCACACGAGCACGTGCATCGGCCATCGCCACCACCACGCACGAGGCGTGCTCAACGTTGTCTTGTCTGCCACATTCCGAGCTTGTGTCGAGTCGAAAGACGATGGAGACGCTCATGCATTCCACCGTTTCGCGTCAACAAGAGCCCATCATGAGGTACACTCAACCCCACTGGGAACAAGCCCCGCCGACGAAGAAGCACCTCGATCACATCGTTCCATCGGTTTCGGTCCATCCGTATCGATACAAGCCGCACAATATTCACGACGAGAATCGCCGTTAGCATTGAGAACCATGGAGCTCGAACACGATCTCGCCAAAAACGAGACACGTGTTCAAGGCACCGCACTTCGCTCCTCACCGCCTAGTGGGCACATGTTGACCGCCACGACGCGATGTCCTCGCAAGGATCACCACAAGTCGCTTGAGCCTAACCGTTCGGCGGGGGGTACATGGCATTTGCTCACAAGACACTCCTCGCGGACAAGACGGATGCGGGGACCATACGCCTCACCTCACCCTCCCTTGGATCTCCAAGGAGTGTTTCGATGGAGCAAGCACCACTACCCTCATAGGTGTTGTAACGCACAATGCGTGCGTAGCATGCAATTCCCAACTTTGCGTTCGTCACCCACGGTTCTCACCGTGATCCCCCGCGGTCTTTCCCACCTTTAGCTTACAAGAAGGCACTTTGCTTTGAAAGAAAGTAGATTGCAAGAAGACTTTGCGATTGCAAGAAATAGCATTCGTGTTATGTTGGCGCAAGGCCCGGGTGGAGGGGGAACACCCAGGCAATGCGAGAAGAAAATGTTGGTTACAATGGTTTGTGCGCTTATCCCCCCTCATACACACCCCCCCCATGAGGAAGCTCAATGTCCTCATTGAGCGGGAGTGGGACTGTTGACTCAAAATCCGGGGGTCTTAATCCACTCCTAGTGAGTAGATCAGTGTCTAAACCCGCTAAATGCCTTATCCACTGACTCAATACAGATGTGAGATAAGGTCTTTGTTTATTTTGGAACAGAAAAAACAGACATTCCCTAGACCTAAGTTGCCTTGCCCACTGACTCGATTACAAATGTGGAGCTAAGGACTTTTTGAAGTAGGTTGAGTTTGATGTTCACTCCTGTGGTAATGGTGGATGATAGAGATCTGGATTCTCTCGCTCGTTGTAGAATTGAAGTAGTAGATCTCGAGCATGTTCGATGACTAGTGGTTCTGCCACCCAAGAGGCTTCTTTCATTGGTCGATTCTTCCACTTGATGTGAAATTCCGGGTGTTTGCCGATGAAGCGCGTCTCCAGAATAATCTCTGGCTCGAAAGGAAGCTGGGCGAGTTGTGCTGGAAGAGGTCGTTGTCGCCCAAATCGGGTATCTGCATGAAACCGCCGTAGTAGTTGAACATGAAAGGCATCATGGATAAGGACATTCGGCGGTAGCTGGATCTTATAAGTGACATCATTGAGCCTGGTGATGACTTTGTATGGCCCGTAGTACCTGTTGTTGAACTTGGGGGTGAGGTTCTTGGGCAAGTCAATGTTCTTAGAGCTGACCAACACCAAATCTCCAGGGAAGAACTCCACATGCTTCTTCCTTTTTGCATTGTATCTTTTGGCGATGAGTATCTTGTTGTTGCGTAGGCTTTCCTGGGCCACCAACATTCGTTGTTTCCACTTCAGTAGGAACTCTTCGGCATCTGGATCTTCGACATACTGCTTACCTGCTGCCAAGGCCAGAGGGGTGATGACTTCTTTGCCTGTTGCTATCTCGAAGGGGGTGAAACCTGTAGAACTATGCAGGGTCGCATTGTAATGAAACTCCAGGATGTCAAGGTATTGAGCCCAATCCTTTTGATCAGCTCGGACATAGCTGCGGATGTAATCTTCGATGCCTTGGTTGAGTCTTTCGGTTTGTCCATCTGTCTGCGGATGAAAAGCCGACGAGAAGCGGAGCTGAGTATCCATTAACTTGAAAAGCTCCCGCCACATGTTGCTGAGAAATCGGGGATCTCGATCAGACACAATGGCTAGAGGCAGCCCATGATACTTGAAGATCCTTGAAAAGAATAATTTTGCCACTTTCTGAGCAGTGATTGGCGGCTCGGTGGCAATGAAGTGAGCTTGTTTGGAGAGGTAGTCCACCACCACAAAGATGGCCGTGCAGCCATGCGACTTGGGCAATTCGGTGATGAAATCCATACTTACCACATCCCAGGGGCGGGATGGAATCGGCATCTGTTGTAGCTCTCCTGCGGGCTTCATCCTCTGTGCCTTCACCATTTGACATGTCGGGCAGGTGCGTACATATTCGGTGACGTCCTCCCGCATCTTCGGCCAATAGAAAAATCTTTTCAGGCGATCAAAAGTCCTTATCTGACCCGAGTGCCCCCCAATGGGACTATCATGGCACTCCCATAGGATTTGATTCCTGAGTTCATCATTTTTGGGTACATACATGGCTCCTTGGTAGTAGATGATACCATTTCTGACTTCATACATTCCCCATGGAGTGGATCCTGCTTCAATGTCCTTCAGAAGTTGCTGAGCCTCTTCATTCCCATCCATCTTCTCCCGCACCTGAGCCCCAAATCTGCCTTCAGCAACGGTGATAGCTTGTAGTTCAGCTTGTCGACTCAAAGCATCCGGCATTTTATTGGAAGAGCCAGGCTTGTGGATAATCTCTATGTCAAATTCGGCCAGAAAATCCTGCCATCGGGCCTGCTTTGGTGATAGCTTTGGTTGAGTTTGGAAATACTTGAGGGAAATATTATCTGTATAGACTTTTGTTGGCTTATCCTGCACATAGTGCCGCCACTTTCTCAAGCAATGCACTACTGCATACATCTCTTTCTCATGAGTAGCCCACCTTCTCTCCGTTGGGTCCAGCTTCTTCGATTCATAGCATACTGGATGACCATCCTGCATGAGCACACCACCTATGGCATAGCTTGACGCATCAGTATGGACCTCAAACGGGCGTGTGAAATCTGCCATCTTTAAAACTGGGGCCTGGATCATCATGCTCTTCAACTGCTCAAAGGCTTGCTGCTCCCGATCCGTCCACTGAAAAGTAGTTGTGTTGGAGGTGAGATCTGTCAGTGGGGCAGTAATCTTACTATATCCTTGAATGAACCTTCGACAAAAAAACTGTAAATCCCAAAAATTCCCGCACCTGACTTACCTTGCGGGGAGCCTCCCAATTCTTTACTGCCTGAACCTTCTTCGGGTCTATGGCAATCCCATTTTCTTTGACTAAATAGCCCAAAAATTCTATCTCTTGTACAGCAAACTCACACTTTTCTGGCTTCACAAACAATTGATTCTCCCGGAGCCGGGTAAAGACCTTCTCCAGGTGCTGTACATGATCTTCCAGGGTTCTGCTGTAGATGAGCACATCATCAATATAGATGATCACAAAATCATCAAGATAGTCGATGAAGATCTTATCCATGAGCTCACAAAAGGTAGCTGGTGCATTAGTGAGCCCTTCTGGCATGACCAACCATTCGTAGCTCCCGTATCGGCTTCTGAAAGCCGTCTTCACCTCGTCCCCTTCTGCTATTCTAATTTGGTGATACCCTGATCTCAAGTCGATTCTGCTGAAGTAACGGGCTCCTTGCAGCCGATCCAGCAGTTCATCTACCACTGGCACAGGGTACCTATTCCTCACTGTAGCTTTATTGAGAGCTCTGTAATCTGTACACAGACGAAGAGACCCATCCTTTTTCTTGACAAATAGGACTGGAGCTCCATAGGGTGATCTACTAGGTTGAATGTGGCCTGATGCCTCCATTTCTCCTAGCTGTTTCTTCAATTCCACTAGCTCCGTTCCCGTCATCCTGTAAGCTGGCCTGGCTGGTGGTTGCACTCCTGGTAAGAGCTCGATTCGGTGATCAACACTCCTGCGAGGCGGCAACCCGATCGGCAGCTTGTCGGGCATGACATCTTGGAACTTGTCCAGAACTTCCCTGACCCTTTCGTCACCTATTGTCCAGATGATTTGTTGAATCACTGGTTCTTCTTCAATGAGCCTCATCATACATAGCCTCAACTGTCCCCCATGCTTCAATTCTTTTTCTAGCTGCTTGGCCGTAATCTCCATAGGACCTGGGGCTCCCACTTGTGTTTCTTGACTCTTTTCTGTGGCTTTTTCTGCCACTGTTTCCATCCCTTTTGCTCTCTCCAATTGTACTTCTTCCGGTTGCTCCTTTGTCGTTGCTTTTTGCACCCACACCTTTGCAGGACTTTCTTTTTCTGAGCTGTTCACATTCTGCACCTTTGTCACCACCAATCTAGCGTCCACTGCATTGCCCGCCGGTGACTTGTTGTGACTCTTGCTTTTAGTGCGAAAGTATGGCACCCAGACCACCGACTGCGGTGCTTGCAAGTAAATTTTATTCTTTTTCATGCCCAGTATTTGCACGACATGGTTGTCTATCCAATCCATGCCTAATATACCTTCAAAATCATCCATAGGCACCACTATAAAATCCAGATTTGCCTGCCATTGCCCAATTTGAACTGGGACGCCTTTGGCTAACTCGCAGTATTTGTATTTTCCTTGCACAAATGATACCTCAAGACCCTCGGCTCTTATTGGCTTCACACCTAGCCGGGATGCTACCTGAGGAGATATGAAGTTGTGAGTGGCCCCTGTGTCCACCATCATCACCTGGGGATGGTTCCCCAACTCAGCCTGAACAAACATGTTGCATATGCTAGGAATAAAGGTTGGCATAGTTGCTGGAGGCTTGGCCCCCACTGCTCCTGCCTTTGCCTTAGATTCCCACTCCTTCTCTTCCTCTTCTATCTCAGTTATTTGGACTGTCGATCTTGATCCTTCTGCTTCCGCTTGAGCATACGCGAATCTGGAGCCACTTGAAGAAGCTGCTCCCCTCGGACAATCCCTTGCGAAGTGCGGACCTCCACAATTATGACAAGCTAAGGGGCCTCCTCTTCCTTGCCCCATTCTACCTCCTCCTCCATATCCTCCTCTGTTCGAGTTGTTCCCTCGGCCGACCCCAGATGTGGTTGGTCTGGAACTAGCAGAACTATTGGCTGGGGTTGTCTCAGACCGAGTCTCCGTGTACTCCAGTCGGAGGGGTTGCTTGCCATTCCATCCACTGTTCCCTTGCGTGTTGTTTTGGTAAGATCCCTGGTTTTGCCTATTTCCCCATGTCGAGTTGGACTGAGCGGTGTTGCCTCCTTGCGGAGCCCCACGCCCTGCCCCTCCTTGTCTGCCATCGAAATCAGTGAGTCTTTCAGCCATTGTCATAGCCTCCAGCACACTTCCCGGTTCCTGCTTTTCTATCTCTCTTCTAGCCCATGGTTGCATTCCATACAGAAAACCATGCAGTTTGGTGGTTACATCCATGTCGGGTAGCTGCAGCATTAGAGACCTATACTTTTGCACATAGTCTCTCATTCGGCCCGCATTCTGCCTCAAGTTTCTCCATTCGTCTCTGACTTTGAATGGTTCATTCTTTGGCACAAAGTATTCCTTCATGCTTCTCTGCAACTCCTCCCATGTTAGTTTCCTGCCAAACTGCTCTTCCTCATACATCAGCCACTTCGAGGCATCACCCTCTAGTAACTGTGCTGCCACCAATCCTCTTCTCTTGCTTGACACCTTGAGTAACTTCATGTAGCCGTCCACCTCTCTTATCCATCGGTTTAGGCTGACTGAGTCCCTCTCACCTTTGTATTTCTCTGGTGCTTGAGGCTTGTACTTTCCCATATCATCGGATGAGGAGTCATCCCGTTCCTTCTTTTCTTTCCTTCTGCGTCTCCGATGAATCTCACCATCGTGGTCCGTCTCGGCTTGAGCCTTCCCTAGTGCTTTGGGTAGCATGGTAGCCAGCAAGTCCTTCATCATTTCTCGCATGGCATCCATTTGGTCTGGCTCGCGCCGTGGCTCCTCTTCTTCGTGCATAGCAGCATCTATTTCATTCTCATGCTCCGTTGCGTATCCTTCCCCAATCACCAGTTGAGGTCTGCTTGCTCCGATTCCAAGGGCCACCGAGATTTCATCTCGGTCATCTCGAATTCCACTCTTATTCTTGTTGCGTCCACCCATGTTGATGAACCGCAACTTGCTAGCTTTCCAAAATCTTCCTCACGCCTGTTGAAGGACTAGCCCTCGCGCGAGTTGAGCTCTGATACCAAGTGTAACGCACAATGCGTGCGTAGCATGCAATTCCCAACTTTGCGTTCGTCACCCACGGTTCTCACCGTGATCCCCCGCGGTCTTTCCCACCTTTAGCTTACAAGAAGGCACTTTGCTTTGAAAGAAAGTAGATTGCAAGAAGACTTTGCGATTGCAAGAAATAGCATTCGTGTTATGTTGGCGCAAGGCCCGGGTGGAGGGGGAACACCCAGGCAATGCGAGAAGAAAATGTTGGTTACAATGGTTTGTGCGCTTATCCCCCCTCATAGGTGTTTTCGGCTCCAACGGCAAGGCATACCTACAAAGCCCGAAATTTTCCTCGGGGGGGGGGGGGGGGGGGGGGGGGGGGGGGGGGAAGGGCGCCTCGCGACATGGCGTGTTGAGGGGGGGCCGAATTTTGGAGGGGGGGGGGCACCAAATTTTGAAGGGGGGGCGGAATTTTGAGGGGGGGGCGAATTTTGTAGGGGGGGGGGGCGGCCGAATTTCTGGGGGGGGGGGAGAATTTTTGGGGGGGGGGGCCGAATTTTGTGGGGGGGGGGTGGTGTGTGTTGAGAGGGGCCGAATTTTGAAGGGGGGGGGGGCGAAATTTTGAGGGGGGGTGGGGGGGGGCCGAATTTTTGACGGGGGGTGTGTTGAGGGGGGGGGGAGGGGGGGGTGGTGTGTGTTGAGAGGGGCCGAATTTTTGAGGGGGGGGGAGCGGTGGTGTGGTGTGTGTTGAGAGGGGGGGGTGAATTTTGGAGGGGGGGTAGGGGTGGTGTGGTGTGGTGTGTGTTGGGGGGGGGGGGGGGGGGGGGCAGAATTTTTGAGGGGGCGTCATGGTGGGTGGGTGGGTGTGTTAAGGGGAGGGGAGCACGTCGCGTCTTGTCATGTCATGGGGCGCGGGGGGGGGGGGGGGGAGGGGGGCGTCGCGACATGGTGTGGTGTGTGTTGGGGGGGGGGGGGGGCATTGCGGTGGGTGTATGAGGGGGGATAAGCGCACAAACCATTGTAACCAACATTTTCTTCTTGCATTGCCTGGGTGTTCCCCCTCCACCTGGGCCTTGCGCCAACATAACACGAATGTTATTTCTTGCAATCGCAAAGTCTTCTTGCAATCTACTTTCTTTCAAAACAAAGTGCCTTCTTGTAAGCTAAAGGTGGGAAAGACCGCGGGGGATCACGGTGAGAACCGTGGGTGACGAACGCAAAGTTGGGAATTGCATGCTACGCACGCATTGTGCATTACACTTGGTATCAGAGCTCAACTCACGCGAGGGCTAGTCCTTCAACAGGCGTGAGGAAGATTTTGGAAAGCTAGCAAGTTGCGGTTCATCAACATGGGTGGACGCAACAAGAATAAGAGTGGAATTCGAGATGACCGAGATGAAATCTCGGTGGCCCTTGGAATCGGAGCAAGCAGACCTCAACTGGTGATTGGGGAAGGATACGCAACGGAGCATGAGAATGAAATAGATGCTGCTATGCACGAAGAAGAGGAGCCACGGCGCGAGCCAGACCAAATGGATGCCATGCGAGAAATGATGAAGGACTTGCTGGCTACCATGCTACCCAAAGCACTAGGAAAGGCTCAAGCTGAGACGGACAACGATGGTGAGATTCATCGGAGATGCAGAAGGAAAGAAAAGAAGGAACGGGATGACTCCTCATCCGATGATATGGGAAAGTACAAGCCTCAAGCACCAGAGAAATACAAAGGTGAGAGGGACTCAGTCAGCCTAAACCGATGGATAAGAGAGGTGGACGGCTACATGAAGTTACTCAAGGTGTCAAGCAAGAGAAGAGGATTGGTGGCAGCACAGTTACTAGAGGGTGATGCCTCGAAGTGGCTGATGTATGAGGAAGAGCAGTTTGGCAGGAAACTAACATGGGAGGAGTTGCAGAGAAGCATGAAGGAATACTTTGTGCCAAAGAATGAACCATTCAAAGTCAGAGACGAATGGAGAAACTTGAGGCAGAATGCAGGCCGAATGAGAGACTATGTGCAAAAGTATAGGTCTCTAATGCTGCAGCTACCCGACATGGATGTAACCACCAAACTGCATGGTTTTCTGTATGGAATGCAACCATGGGCTAGAAGAGAAATAGAAAAGCAGGAACCGGGAAGTGTGCTGGAGGCTATGACAATGGCTGAAAGACTCACTGATTTCGATGGCAGACAAGGAGGGGCAGGGCGTGGGGCTCCGCAAGGAGGCAACACCGCTCAGTCCAACTCGACATGGGGAAATAGGCAAAACCAGGGATCTTACCAAAACAACACGCAAGGGAACAGTGGATGGAATGGCAAGCAACCCCTCCGACTGGAGTACACGGAGACTCGGTCCGAGACAACCCCAGCCAATAGTTCTGCTAGTTCCAGACCAACCACATCTGGGGTCGGCCGAGGGAACAACTCAAATAGAGGAAGATATGGAGGAGGAGGTAGAATGGGGCAAGGAAGAGGAGGCCCTTTAGCTTGTCATAATTGTGGAGGTCCGCACTTCGCAAGGGATTGTCCGAGGGGAGCAGCTTCTTCAAGTGGCTCCAGATTCGCGTATGCTCAAGCGGAAGCAGAAGGATCAAGATCGACAGTCCAAATAACTGAGATAGAAGATGAAGAGAAGGAGTGGGAATATAAGGCAAAGGCAGGAGCAGTGGGGGCCAAGCCTCCAGCAACTATGCCAACCTTTATTCCTAGCATATGCAACATGTTTGTTCAGGCTGAGTTGGGGAACCATCCCCAGGTGATGATGGTGGACACAGGGGCCACTCATAACTTCATATCTCCTCAGGTAGCATCCCGGCTAGGTGTGAAGCCAATAAGAGCTGAGGGTCTTGAGGTATCATTTGTGCAAGGAAAATACAAATACTGCGAGTTAGCCAAAGGCGTCCCAGTTCAAATTGGGCAATGGCAGGCAAATCTGGATTTTATAGTGGTGCCTATGGATGATTTTGAAGGTATATTAGGCATGGATTGGATAGACAACCATGTCGTGCAAATACTGGGCATGAAAAAGAATAAAATTTACTTGCAAGCACCGCAGTCGGTGGTCTGGGTGCCATACTTTCGCACTAAAAGCAAGAGTCACAACAAGTCACCAGCGGGCAATGCAGTGGACGCTAGATTGGTGGTGACAAAGGTGCAGAATGTGAACAGCTCAGAAAAAGAAAGTCCTGCAAAGGTGTGGGTGCAAAAAGCAACGACAAAGGAGCAACCAGAAGAAGTACAATTGGAGAGAGCAAAAGGGATGGAAACAGTGGCAAAAAAAGCCACAAAAAAGAGTCAAGAAACACAAGTGGGAGCCCCAGGTCCTATGGAGATTACGGCCAAGCAACTAGAAAAAGAATTGAAGCATGGGGGACAGTTGAGGCTATGTATGATGAGGCTCATTGAAGAAGAACCAGTGATTCAACAAATCATCTGGACAATAGGTGACGAAAGGGTCAGGGAAGTTCTGGACAAGTTCCAAGATGTCATGCCCGACAAGCTGCCGATCGGGTTGCCGCCTCGCAGGAGTGTTGATCACCGAATCGAGCTCTTACCAGGAGTGCAACCACCAGCCAGGCCAGCTTACAGGATGACGGGAACGGAGCTAGTGGAATTGAAGAAACAGCTAGGAGAAATGGAGGCATCAGGCCACATTCAACCTAGTAGATCACCCTATGGAGCTCCAGTCCTATTTGTCAAGAAAAAGGATGGGTCTCTTCGTCTGTGTACAGATTACAGAGCTCTCAATAAAGCTACAGTGAGGAATAGGTACCCTGTGCCAGTGGTAGATGAACTGCTGGATCGGCTGCAAGGAGCCCGTTACTTCAGCAGAATCGACTTGAGGTCAGGGTATCACCAAATTAGAATAGCAGAAGGGGACGAGGTGAAGACGGCTTTCAGAAGCCGATACGGGAGCTACGAATGGTTGGTCATGCCAGAAGGGCTCACTAATGCACCAGCTACCTTTTGTGAGCTCATGGATAAGATCTTCATCGACTATCTTGATGATTTTGTGATCATCTATATTGATGATGTGCTCATCTACAGCAGAACCCTGGAAGATCATGTACAGCACCTGGAGAAGGTCTTTACCCGGCTCCGGGAGAATCAATTGTTTGTGAAGCCAGAAAAGTGTGAGTTTGCTGTACAAGAGATAGAATTTTTGGGCTATTTAGTCAAAGAAAATGGGATTGCCATAGACCCGAAGAAGGTTCAGGCAGTAAAGAATTGGGAGGCTCCCCGCAAGGTAAGTCAGGTGCGGGAATTTTTGGGATTTACAGTTTTCTGTCGAAGGTTCATTCAAGGATATAGTAAGATTACTGCCCCACTGACAGATCTCACCTCCAACACAACTACTTTTCAGTGGACGGATCGGGAGCAGCAAGCCTTTGAGCAGTTGAAGAGCATGATGATCCAGGCCCCAGTTTTAAAGATGGCAGATTTCACACGCCCGTTTGAGGTCCATACTGATGCGTCAAGCTATGCCATAGGTGGTGTGCTCATGCAGGATGGTCATCCAGTATGCTATGAATCCAAGAAGCTGGACCCAACGGAGAGAAGGTGGGCTACTCATGAAAAAGAGATGTATGCAGTAGTGCATTGCTTGAGGAAGTGGCGGCACTATGTGCAGGATAAGCCAACAAAAGTCTATACGGATAATATTTCCCTCAAGTATTTCCAAACTCAACCAAAGCTATCACCAAAGCAGGCCCGATGGCAGGATTTTCTGGCCGAATTTGACATAGAGATTATCCACAAGCCTGGCTCTTCCAATAAAATGCCGGATGCTTTGAGTCGACAAGCTGAACTACAAGCTATCACCGTTGCTGAAGGCAGATTTGGGGCTCAGGTGCGGGAGAAGATGGATGGGAATGAAGAAGCTCAGCAACTTCTGAAGGACATTGAAGCAGGATCCACTCCATGGGGAATGTATGAAGTCAGAAATGGTATCATCTACTACCAAGGAGCCATGTATGTACCCAAAAATGATGAACTCAGGAATCAAATCCTATGGGAGTGCCATGATAGTCCCATTGGGGGACACTCGGGTCAGATCAGGACTTTTGATCGCCTGAAAAGATTTTTCTATTGGCCAAAGATGCGGGAGGACGTCACCGAATATGTACGCACCTGCCCGACATGTCAAATGGTGAAGGCATAGAGGATGAAGCCCGCAGGAGAGCTACAACAGATGCCGATTCCATCCCGCCCCTGGGATGTGGTAAGTATGGATTTCATCACCGAATTGCCCAAGTCGCATGGCTGCACGGCCATCTTTGTGGTGGTGGACTACCTCTCCAAACAAGCTCACTTCATTGCCACCGAGCCGCCAATCACTGCTCAGAAAGTGGCAAAATTATTCTTTTCAAGGATCTTCAAGTATCATGGGCTGCCTCTAGCCATTGTGTCTGATCGAGATCCCGGATTTCTCAGCAACATGTGGCGGGAGCTTTTCAAGTTAATGGATACTCAGCTCCGCTTCTCGTCGGCTTTTCATCCGCAGACAGATGGACAAACCGAAAGACTCAACCAAGGCATCGAAGATTACATCCGCAGCTATGTCCGAGCTGATCAAAAGGATTGGGCTCAATACCTTGACATCCTGGAGTTTCATTACAATGCGACCCTGCACAGTTCTACAGGTTTCACCCCCTTCGAGATAGCAACAGGCAAAGAAGTCATCACCCCTCTGGCCTTGGCAGCAGGTAAGTAGTATGTCGAAGATCCAAATGCCGAAGAGTTCCTACTGAAGTGGAAACAACGAATGTTGGTGGCCCAGGAAAGCCTACGCAACAACAAGATACTCATCGCCAAAAGATACAATGCAAAAAGGAAGAAGCATGTGGAGTTCTTCCCTGGAGATTTGGTGTTGGTCAGCTCTAAGAACATTGACTTGCCCAAGAACCTCACCCCCAAGTTCAACAACAGGTACTACGGGCCATACAAAGTCATCACAAGGCTCAATGATGTCACTTATAAGATCCAGCTACCGCCGAATGTCCTTATCCATGATGCCTTTCATGTTCAACTACTACGGCGGTTTCATGCAGATACCAGATTTGGGCGACAACGACCTCTTCCAGCACAACTCGCCCAGCTTCCTTTCGAGCCAGAGATTATTCTGGAGACGCGCTTCATCGGCAAACACCCGGAGTTTCACATCAAGTGGAAGAATCGACCAATGAAAGAAGCCTCTTGGATGGCAGAACCACTAGTCATCGAACATGCTCGAGATCTACTACTTCAATTCTACAACGAGCGAGAGAATCCAGATCTCTATCATCCACCATTACCACAGGAGTGAACATCAAACTCAACCTACTTCAAAAAGTCCTTAGCTCCACATTTGTAATCGAGTCAGTGGGCAAGGCAACTTAGGTCTAGGGATTGTCTGTTTTTCTGTTCCAAAATAAACAAAGACCTTATCTCACATCTGTATTGAGTCAGTGGATAAGGCATTTAGCGGGTTTAGACACTGATCTACTCACTAGGAGTGGATTAAGACCCCCGGATTTTGAGTCAACAGTCCCACTCCCGCTCAATGAGGACATTGAGCTTCCTCATGGGGGGGGTGTGTATGAGGGGGGATAAGCGCACAAACCATTGTAACCAACATTTTCTTCTTGCATTGCCTGGGTGTTCCCCCTCCACCCGGGCCTTGCGCCAACATAACACGAATGTTATTTCTTGCAATCGCAAAGTCTTCTTGCAATCTACTTTCTTTCAAAACAAAGTGCCTTCTTGTAAGCTAAAGGTGGGAAAGACCGCGGGGGATCACGGTGAGAACCGTGGGTGACGAACGCAAAGTTGGGAATTGCATGCTACGCACGCATTGTGCGTTACAGGGTGGGTGTGTGTGTTAAGGGGAGGGTGGCACATCGCGTCGTGTCATGTCATGGGGAAGGCGGGGAGGGGGGGACGCGTCGCGTCGTGTCGTGTCATGGGTGGGGGTGGGGTGGGGATGTCATGGGGGGGTGACAAGACACGACGCGATGTGCCCCCCTCCCCTTAACACACACACCCACCCACCCACCGCGATGCCTCCCCCCAACACACACCACACCACACCACCCCTCCCCCCCTCAAAAATTCGCCCCCCCCCCCCCCCCAACACACACCACACCACACCACCCCTCTCCCCCCTCAAAAATTCGCCCCCCCCCCCCCCTCAACACACACCACACCACACCACCCCTCCCCCGCCCCCCTCCAAATTTCCCCCCCCCCCCCCAAAAATTGCCCCCCCCCTCAACACACACCACACCACACCACACCACCCCTCCCCTGTTGAGAATCTGTCAATCACACCTTGTGTATGCCCCTTTGTATGGAACAGCTAGGTTAGGAAGATGCAGTTTATTCTAGGAAGAGAGACAGAATCCCATATGCACAGTGGATGAAATGTGCCACCAAGCAATCCTATATAATGATGTACTTGACTATCACTTTTATATGAAGATAATGCAATAGTACTTGTCTCTTTGTGTCATTGTCAGTCCTACACAAGATTGTGTTTATGAGTTCAAGTCTCAATCTTGAAACCTAATTCACTTGTGTAACAGTTGTCTTCTTTGTCTATGTCATCATGAGGTTTATCTCTACATTCCAACCTCCATAGCTTCTGCCATGCTCTAGATCCCGTGTTTCTCAACATGGTATCAGAGCGCAGCTGAGCATGGCTTAGCATGTTTCAGGTCCTCTCTCTGCTCCCTCAGTCTCTCATGATCTCTATCCAGCTCAGCTCAAGTACATGACTTCATCTTCAACTTCATTCTCATCTTGGACTGCTTGGCAGCCATAGCCACCCTGCACCCTGCCTGCTTCAAGCTCCTGGATCTCTGTCCACAGGTCATATCTTGCTGTGACTCCTTCTGGGAAAGTATTCCTATGCTTCCATAGCTCCTCTGTGTCAACTCAGAACTCAACATTGCCCTAACCACAGCTCAGCATTGCTCAAATTCTTAATCTCTGTTTTTTGGTCCACCATAGCCAGATTTGACCTGCTCACCTTTGAGCACTCCAATCTCATCATAGAAGCTGAATCAGCTTTCGATTCCTTCTGGGGGATTGCTCTACACCTCAAGGCGCTGCAGCGTGGCACCATACACGATGACATTGGAGTCCATACACGACGGCATTGAAGAAATCAACAGATCTGGCCGAAATCTGCGCCCGTCTCTGATTTTCGATTCTGCCCGCCTGCACGCGACGTGATCTAGTCGATTTCTATGGGGCTTTGGTAGAGCATCATGAGAGCTACATTTTCATAAAAAAAGTTTTGAAAATGGTCAACCACAGCTCCCACAATCTGTAAAAAACCAGGGCTGCCTCAGAAACCCTAAAAGTCAGCCATAGCCAAAACCTTGAAAGCTTCATTTTTTTTCAATTTCTCACTCCTCCAAGCTCACTGAAGGCCCTGCCACTCTGATCCACTGTGTCACTGAAGTTCCCAGCAAGATTTTCCTTCCAAGCTAGCAAGCAGAGGATTCAAAGTGAAGGTCAAGTTCAACGAGACGACATCAACAAGCATCAAGAATCAAACTACATAGTGTGTTTTCACACTAATATTACTTGTGTCTCTTGACACACTGCAATCTGCCCTTCCACTGATAAATCTGAGAATCTGGAGTTGATTTGCTGCTCATCCTTGGTCATGGAAATGACGAACAAAAAGATCGCTATGTGGATACACTCCATGAAGAGCAACATGACTTGTGTTGTTTATCTACACTACATAGAAGATGTGCCTATTCTACTTGCAGGGAAGATTCAAGCCTTGATTCAAGTTTCATCCTTGTGTTTATTTGAAGAACTAGAAGACATGCCTATTGCTTTGGGGAAAATAAGAAATTCTTTGCTTGAGGGGGACATAGACATAGACATGGACATGAAGACCGCAACCGCAACCAATGCAAGCAAAGTCCATAAAGAAGCAGACCAAGAAGATCATGAAGAAGAGAAGAAAGATAAGAAGATTTTCCATGATGCTGACAAAGAAATAGCATATGCTGAAAAAGACCACAAGGGCTTATCGGTCCTTGTCTCTCATTTTCTGTTTTAAAACCATTGTACCTGCCTTAATGTTCCTTTCATAAGCTTTGTAAACTCCTCATGTAGCCTTGTACTACAGCCTCTGTACACTTTGTGAGGCCCCTGTTACAGCCTCTAGATGTTCACCATGTTTATGGTACCACACTTAGCCTTTTCTGCGACAGCCTCTGGTGTTTTGCCATGTTTGTGGTATGCCCACACTTTGCAGGTACTGCTCTCACTAAAGCCTCTACACACTTTGTACTTTTAGGTTGTGATTGAGGAGGGGTGTTGAGAATCTATCAATCACACCTTGTGTATGCCCCTTTGTATGGAACAGCTAGGTTAGGAAGATGCAGTTTATTCTAGGAAGAGAGACAAAATCCCATATGCACAGTGGATGAAATGTGCCACCAAGCAATCCTATATAATGATGTACTTGACTATCACTTTCATATGAAGATAATGCAATAGTACTTGTCTCTTTGTGTCATTGTCAGTCCTACACAAGATTGTGTTTATGAGTTCAAGTCTCAATCTTGAAACCTAATTCACTTGTGTAACAGTTGTCTTCTTTGTCTATGTCATCATGAGGTTTATCTCTACATTCCAACCTCCATAGCTTCTGCCATGCTCTAGATCCCGTGTTTCTCAACATCCCCCCCCCTCCAAAATTCGCCCCCCCCTCAACACACACCACCCCACACCACCCCTCCCCCCCCCAAAAATTTCCCCCCCCCCCTCAACACACACCACCCCACCCCCCCCCTCAACACACACCACCCCTCCCCCCCCCCAAAAATTTCCCCCCCCCCCTCAACACACACCACCCCACCCCCCCCCTCAACACACACCACACCACCCCTCCCCCCCTCAAAAATCCCCCCCCCTCCCTCAACACACACCACACCACACCACACCACCCCTCCCCTTCCCCCCCTCCAAATTTCGCCCCCCCTCAACACACACCACCCCACCCCTCCCCCCTCCCAAAAATTCACCCCCCTCCAAATTTCGCCCCTTCCCCCCCCAAAAATTCGCCCCCCCCCTCAACACACACCACACCACACCACCCCTCCCCCCCCTCAAAAATCCCCCCCCCCCCTCAACACACACCACACCACCCCTCCCCCCCCCCTCCAAATTTTGCCCCCCCCCAAAAAATTGGCCCCCCCCCTCAACACACACCACACCAGACCACCCCTCCCCCCCCTCCAAAATTCGCCCCCCCCCCCTCAACACACACCACCCCACACCACCCCTCCCCCCCCCCTCAACACACACCACACCGCCCCTCCCCCCCCTCAAAAATCCCCCCCCCTCAACACACACCACACCACACCACACCACCCCTCCCCTTCCCCCCCTCCAAATTTCGCCCCCCCCTCAACACACACCACCCCACCCCTCCCCCCCCCAAAAAATTTGTCCCCCCTCCAAATTTCGCCCCTTCCCCCCCCAAAAATTCACCCCCCCCTCAACACACACCACACCACACCACCCCTCCCCCCCCTCCAAAATTCGCCCCCCCCCTCAACACACACCACCCCACAGCACCCCCTCCCCCCCAACACACACCACAGCACCCCTCACCCCCCTTCAAAAATTCCCCCCCCCCCGTCAACACACACCACACCACCCCTCCCCCCCCTCAACACACACCACACCACCCCTCCCCTTCCCCCCCTCCAAATTTCACTCCCCCCTCAACACACACCATACCACCCCACCCCTCCCCCCCCCCCGCCCCCAAAAAATTCGCCCCCCCCCAACACACACCACCCCACCCCCCCCCCCAAAAAATTCGCCCCCCCCCCTCAACACACACCACACCACACCACCCCTCCCCCCCTCCAAATTTGCCCCCCCCCCCCCGCCCCCAACACACACCACCCCTCCCCCCCAAAAAATTTGCCCCCCCCCCTTCAATACACACCTCCCCACCCTTCCCCCCCCCCCCCCAACACACACCACACCACACCACCCCTCCCCCCCCCCCCCCTTCAGAAATTCCACCGTCCCCCACCTCCCCCCCCTCAACACACCACACCACACCACACCACCCCTCCCCCCCCCCCTCAAAAATTCCCCCCCCCCCCCCCCCCCAAAAAAATTCGCCCCCCCCCAACACACACCACCCCACCCCCCCCCCCCAACACAAACCACACCACACCACCCCTCCCCCCCCTCAAAAATTCGCCCCCCCCCAACACACACCACCCCTCTCCCACCCCCCAAAAATTTGCCCCCCTCCCTCAATACACACCTCCCCACCCTTCCCCCCCCCTCAACACACACCACACCACACCACCCCTCCCCCCCCTCTCCAAAATTCGCCCCCCCCCCCCCATCACACACCACCCCACCCCACCCCCCTCCCCTTAACACATACACCCACCCACCGCGATGCCCCCCCCCAACACACACCACACCATGTCGCGATGCCCCCCTCCCCCCCCCCCCCCCCCCCCCCCCCCCCGCCCCATGACATGACACGACCCGACGTGCTCCCCTCCCCTTAACACACACACCCAACCCTTCCCCCCCTCAACACGCACCACACCACACCACCCCTCCCCCCCCTCAAAAATTCACCCCCCCCGCCCCCTCAACACACACCACACCACACCACCCCTCCCCCCCCTCCAAAATTCGCCCCCCCCCCTGATCACACAGCACCCCACCCCACCCCTTCCCCCCCCCTCAAAAATTCGCCCCCCTTCAAAATTCGGCCCCCCCACCCTCCCCACTTCTCCCCCCCTCCAAAATTCGGCCCCCCTCACCATGACATCCGCCCCACCCATAATACAACACGACGTGACGCGCCCCCCATGACATCCCCCCACCCTCCAATGACACGACACGACGCGACGTGCCCCCCTCTCCCCCTTCACCCTCCACACACACCACACCATGTCACGACTTGCTGTCCCCCCCCCCCCCCATGACATCCCCACCCCACCTCCCCATCCATGACACGACACGACCTCAAAAAACTCAAAGCCCACTTCGAGCTGAGTAGGTACTAAGAGTTTGTTATTTACAAGAATAAACCCAACCCTCTTACCTAGCTTCAAAAAAGTGAAGGTAACTATACGAATGCCCCTACATAGTTATTCTCTCAAGTATACTTACAAGCCGCCTTGAGACGCCTCCACCCGGTTGGATCTTCCCAATGCTAAAGTGTGGTGTTGACGTCGCAAGCTCTTTCTTTTGTTGGGCTCTTCGTAGCCGGATCAGTCGATGATGCCTTGTTGGAGGATGTCGTGGTGATGCACTGTAAGGCCACGTACCTCTTTGCTCTTCTTGTTCTATCCATCGCTCCAGCGTGAAGTAGTCCACCACCACGCTCCTTAATTCTTCGGGGCACGCATGGGATGTTGGACTTTGCGGCTCCTTTAGCAAGAGATCGTCTCTTTGCAAAAACCGCATGTCGTCTTGCGCGGAACGCCCGATCCCACTTAGCCGCGCCATCCTTGGTCCTTCTTTTCCTTTTAGGAGTGCCCTGTCTGGCACGGATCTTTGGGAGTTTACCTGCGAAGCGCTTGGATTTTACCTGTGGTGCTGAGTGTCGGCGTGCTCTCCTGGCGAGGTCCATTGTCCCCGCATGTTTTATCCTCCTATGTTTTGAGCCCTGCTTGGCCACATCCGACTTGAGCGCACACGTCTGCCGAAGCCTTTTGTGTTGGCCCTCTCTGGCCCGATCTATCCCTATGATGCGTAAGTAAATGCAGAGGCCATTGCTACAAGGTTGCCATACTACGCCGGCTTGCACTAAGAGGCCCCACTTGGCTAGATTGAGCTGGATCACCTGCCTGTAAGTTAGATGGGCTTGATGAAAGCCATCAAACCGTCTAGCTTGCAACGCGAGGGCCATCTCTCTCGCTGTGTCCACCTCGAAATTGCCCCGACTGGCCTGATTTTGCAAGTAAGAACAGAATAGCTTGCACAAGTCAAAACACGGGGTTGCCGCATACCGCCTTGCCCTCACAGCCAAGTCCATTTCTTTGGCTGAGAGCGTTGGCCTTCTCTTGCCGAGATAAACCTTATGGGCACATGTTGAGACCAAACCTTCACACTTGGCCTCGGCAGATGAGTTAGGCTACTTGTTGAGCCGAATCTGTCTTTGATCCTCTGGAGGGTGAAGCCTCCGCGCAACTTGCTCGGCTCAATCATGAAGCCATCCGACCACGATGATGTCACCCAGCAGGTTGCAACCCTTTGGCCCCCAGCAGGTTGCAACCCTTTGGCCCCGAGACCGGAATAGGCTTGAACGTGCAAGTAACAAGGGGCACCCCAGTGCCCCTGTCTTCTTTGCTGCATGAGGGCTTGCTTCCCTCGTAATCAGCCACTTGAGCACAATCTCTGCCCGCATCAGTTTCGCAAGAGAACATCTGCAGCTCATTGTTGAGGCTTGCATGCCTTCCCCTGCTAGCTGACTTGGTTTGTTGGGGCTCCGGGATCGACTCTGCTGTCTCACCCTTTGCCTTGGTTCTTGAAGTATCATTAAGTTTTTTCCACTCCCCAGCGTGGGTTTCGTCCTTTGTCCGCATCTTCGTGTCCTTCCTCTCCTCTCCCTCCTGTTCTTCCCTATACTCGGCCATTCGTTTATCCTCGCGGCTCACGAGTCTTCTGCTTTCTCCTTCACTCTTCACTCCACATACGGCCGTTTCTTTATCCTCGCGGCTCACGAGTACTATGCCTCCTCCTCCACCCTTCTCTCCACAACCGACCGTTTCTTTATCCTCACGGCTCACGAGTACCATGCCTTCTTCCTCATCCCTTTCCCTACACACCGCCGTTTCTTTATCCTCGCGCCTCACGAGTACCATGCCTTCTCCTCCACTCTCCTCTCCACGCACGGCCGTTTCTTTATCCTCGCGGCTCACGAGCATATCCTGTTTGGCCATTCGTTTAGACTCGCGGCTCACGAGTTCCCTACCTTCTCCTTCAACCCTTCCTTCACACACGGCCGTTTCTTTATCCTCGCGGCTCACGAGCTTATCCTGGTTGGCCGTTCGTTTAGACTCGCGGCTCACGAGTTCTTCCACATGCTCGTCCTGTTCGACCGTTCGTTTAGACTCGCGGCTCACGAGTTCTTCCACAGTTAGCCATTCGGCTTCTTCATTCAGTAAAATGACCTCTAGCCCCGTTCCCCTCCTTTCCACTTTCCCTCCGATCTCCTCAATAACATAATCGGGCTCAACCCGTTCTTCAGTTCCAGACCGTTCCACCTGTCCCGGATTATTTATACTCCCCCCAGGTGCAGGAGTTCTGATGCCTATCCCGATTTCTTTATCCTCCCTCCAGGTACAGGAGTCTTACCCTTCATCCCCGCCAACATCCTCAATCTCCTCATCCAATCCCTCCGCTGCTTGTTTCAAAGTATCATCTGCTTGGGGCTCGGCTTCCTTTGCCTCTCCCTTCCATGTGCACTCCTCAAGAACCACCCCTTCCGGTAATAGATCTGACCCGCAGGTCGTCTTCTCTTCCACGCACTCCTCCACCAACACTCCATCAAATACAAAACTAGACTCATTTACCCATATTGGTTGTGCTGGATTAACTATGTGGTCATTCTCTTCATAATATGGCCCGTAGGCCTCCTCATTTCCATCTTGCCACTCGTCCGCATCTGCTTCATATCCTGGTTTGAAAGGTTGATCATAATAGTCTTGAAAATAGTCATCTTTCTCTTCCCAGGTTGACTTTTCATGCGCATGCTTAGCTTCATACTCTGGATCAAACGATTGTTCCCCATAGCCCCCCAACTGTTGTCCTCTATCTTCCCACATGTCATCTTCGTATCTGGCATACTGATCTTCAAGAGGCTCCTCATATATGTAGTCTCCTTCAGGTTTGTCACAATAATTACGGTATGGCGCATTTGCCACCCACTCTTCTCTTTCCCCCCAGTGACTCCCTTCACATCCCTCTTCCATCACTGCATCATCAAACTGGCCTGAATCTTCATCTAGTATGGCCCTCTCTCTATCCCTTTGGTTTGCTTCTTTCATTATCTGTTCACGGATTTTCAGTTCGGCCTCCCAGTCTATTTCCTCATCTGACCATAGCTCCTCTTCACCTGTATCTGGTTTCTCGGCCTCTGAGTCTTCGTCTCTCGATTCGCTTATGGCCTCTGGTAGCTTGGCCTTTTCCCCATGTTGAACTTTTCGCTCCGCCAGCCCCTTCTTCAATGTATTCATCACCTGTATAAATGCACTACGTTGTTCTCCATTTAGTTTTTCACTAGATAACACCTTTTTTGCCATAGCCAACTGATTTTCTATGATAGCATAGTCAACATTGTCTCCTCCCTCAACCCGCATCTCACTTTCACTACTAGACTTCTTCGTTCGAGCACATGACTTTTGTTGCGTTACTTGAGTTCTCGCAGCTTTAGCCTTTTTATCTAACATATTACCACTAAGATTTGTATTTTGAATACATGGCTTCTCTTGAACTACTTGGGGTTTCATAGCTTTTCCTTTTTCATCTAGCATCTTGTCTCCCGCTACCCCCTCTCCATACTCTTCAATGATTTCCATTCTTAACTCCCGCTCTATGAGTAATAAATCAATTTTTGCACTGCTTCTATGTTCTTCAACCCATTCATTGATTTTTCCATTCAGCGCTCAAAGTAGTGTTTTGATGTCGCTTTGTTTGTCTTTCACCCTGGCCAACTTGTTTTCCAAATCACGCTCTTCTTCTTTAGAAAAAATATACCCTTTCTGCACCCACTTCACCTTTGTAGCCCATAGCATTCTCCGTTCATCTTCGCAATCAAACCACTGTGCCAAAACCTTGTTTTTTGAAGCATACAAATTTTCAATCCTCAGCTTCTCGGCTTCGTTACGCTCTTTTTCTTCTTCTTTTTGGTCATTTTTGACTTTTTTCCCACTTTTCTTTCTTTTTTCCATTTTTTGAAATTTTTATGAATTTTTGAATTTTTTTGATTTTTTTATGATTTTTTTCGAATTTTTCTGAAAATTTTTGAATTTTTGCCTATTTCACCCCTCCCCCGCCTCCGGACGCCTCGGATGCGTCACAGGGGTCCTGCTCTGATACCAAGTGTCACGGACTCCAAAAACCACCACAACATGACTCGGCCCCATAACACACCAAAACATGGCATATCACGCCCCTTGGGCCTCAACATGGCACCATAACACGACTTATCACCATACGCGACATGGTTCCCCAACATAACACGGCACGGTTTCTCAACCCACCACGGCGCCTCAGCGCGACACGGCACGGCAACGCGACACGGTTCCATAGTCCACCATGTTATCTCCCCCCAACGGGCAAGGAGCTTTTTCCTCAAGGCACTCGAAAGTTTCTGGTGCTTACGCAAGGGCTCATGCATGAAACCCTTCATAATGGGCCAACACCCCACTCACCTCTCGCCCCATGAAAAAGACTACCCATCCCCCTCACTCTCACTGTTTGCACTCACCATCCCCTTTCATCTAGTCCTGGGGGAAGCCCCGAGCCACTTAACCATGCCCAAGCGACACGCACGACGGCCCCATGCCGCGACGCGCCCAAGGAGAGCCAAGCCTCGAGTAGGGTACCTCCCCTATAGGTGTTGTCACGGACTCCAAAAACCACCACAACATGCCTCGGCACCATAACACATCAAAACATGGCATATCACGCCCCTTGGGCCTCAACATGGCACCATAACACGACATCTCACCATAACGCGACATGGTTCCCCAACATAACACGGCACGGTTTCTCAACTCAACACGGTGCCTCAGCGCGACTCGGCACGGCAACGCGACACGGTTCCACAGTCCACCATGATATCTCCCCCCAACGGGCAAGGAGCTTTTTCCTCAAGGCACTTGAAAGTTCTTGGTGCTTACGCAAGGGCTCATGCATGAAACCCTTCATAATGGGCCAACACCCCACTCACCTCTCGCCCCATGAAAAAGACTACCCATCCCCCTCACTCTCACTGTTTGCACTCACCATCCCCACTCACCTATTCCTGGGGGAAGCCCCGAGCCACTTAACCATGCCCAAGCGACACGCACGACGGCCCCATGCCGCGACGCGCCCAAGGAGAGCCAAGCCTCGAGTAGGGTACCTCCCCTATACACACCCCCCCTACAAAAAGCTCGAAGCCCACTTCGAGTTGAGTAGGTACTAAGAGTTTTGTTATTTACAAGAATAAACCCAACCCTCTTACCTAGATTCAAAAAAGTGAAGGTAACTATATGAATGCCCCTACATAGTTATGCTCTCAAGTATACTTACAAGCCGCCTTGAGACGCCTCCACCTGGTTGGATCTTCCCAATGCTAAAGTGTGGTGTTGACGTCACAAGCTCTTTCTTTTGTTGGGCTCTTTGTAGCTGGATCAGTCGGTGATGCCTTGTTGGAGGATGTCGTGGTGATGCGCTGTAAGGCCACGTACCTCTTTGCTCTTCTTGCTCTATCCATTGCTCCAGCGTGAAGTAGTCCACCACCACGCTCCTTAATTCTTCGTGGTGTGCATGGGATGTTGGACTTTGCGGCTCCTTCAGCAGTAGGTCGTTTCTTTGCAAAAACCGCATGTCGCCTTGCGCGGAACGCTCGATCCCATTTAGCCGCGCCGTCCTTGGTCTTTATTTTCCTTTTTGAAGTGCCCTGCCTGGCACGGATCTTCGGGTGTTTACTTGCACAGCGCTTAGATTTTACCTTTGGTGCTGAGTGTCGGCGCGCTCTCCTTGTAAGGTCCATTGTCCCCGCGTGCTTTACCCTTCTTGGTTTTGAGCCCTCTTTGACCAGATCCGACTTGACCGCACACACCTGCCGAAGCCTTCTATGTTGGCCCTCTCCGGCCCGATTTATCTCAGTGATGCGCAAATGAATGCAGAGGCCATTGCTAAAAGGTTGCCATACTGCGCCGGCTTGCACTAAGAGGCCCTGCTTGGCTAGATTGAGCTGGGTCACCTGCATGTAAGTTAGATGGACTTGATGAAAGCCATCAAACCGTCTAGCTTGCAGCGCGAGGGCCATCTCTCTCGCTGTGTCCACCTCGAAATTGCCCTGAATGGCCTGATTTTGCAAGTAAGTACAGAATAGCTTGCACAAGTCGAAACGCGGGATTGCCGCATGCCGCCTTGCCCTCACTGCCAAGTCCATTTCTTTGGCTGTGAGTGTTGGCCTTCTCCCGCCAAGATAAAACCTATGGGCACATGTCGGAACCAAGCCTTCACACTTGGCGTTGGCAGATGAGCTAGGCTCCTTGTTGAGCCGAATCTGACTTTGATCCTCAGGAGGGTGAAGCCTCCGTACAACTTGCTCGGCTCAATCATGAAGCCATCCGACCACGATGATGTCACCCAGCAGGTTGCAACCCTTTGGCCCTGAGACCGGAATAGGCTTGAACGTGCAAGTAGACTTCAAGTTTGAAGTGGACTCCTTGAAAGACACTCTCATCCGAAGTACAAGGTCCCCAGCCTCGTGCACCTCCGCAACTTGAGTCCCATTCCAGAAGATCCACTCGTCGCCATCTGTCCACACAAGGGGCACCCCAGTACCCCCGTCTTCTCTGCTGTATGAGGGCTCGCTTCCCTCGTAATCAGCCACTTTTGCACAATCTCTGACTGCATCAGTTTCGCAAGAGAACACCTGCAGCTCATTGTTGAAGCATACATGCCTTCCCTTGCTAGCTGACTTGGTTTGTTGGGGCTTCGGGATCGACTCTGCTTTCTCCCCCTTCGCCTTGAGTCTTGCAGTATCAATAAGTTTTTTCTTTGTCCGCTCCTTCGTACCTTTTCCCTCTTCTCCATCCTGTTCTTCCCCACACTCGGCCATTCGTTTATCCTCGCGGCTCACGAGTCTTCTGCTTTCTCCTCCACTCTCCACTCCACATCCGACCGTTTCTTTATCCTCGCGGCTCACGAGTATTGTGCCTTCTCCACTCTCCACTATACCCTCCGCCATTCGTTTATCCTCGCGGCTCACGAGTACTATGCCTTCTCCTCCACTCTCCACTCCACACACGGCCGTTTCTCTATCCTCGCGGCTCACGAGTACTATGCCTTCTCCTCCACCCTTCTCTCCACAACCGGCCGTTTCTTTATCCTCGCGGCTCACGAGTACCATGCCTTCTCCTCCACTCTCCTCTCCACGCACGGCCGTTTCTTTATCCTCGCGGCTCACGAGTACCATGCCTTCTCCTCCGCTCTCCTTTCCACACACGGTCGTTTCTTTATCCTCGCGGCTCACGAGCTTATCTTGTTTGGCCATTCGTTTAGACTCGCGGCTCACGAGTTCCCTGCCTTCTCCTTCAACCCTTCCTTCACACACGGCCGTTTCTTTATCCTCGCGGCTCACGAGCTTATCCTGTTTGGCCATTCGTTTAGACTCGCGGCTCACGAGTTCTTCCACGCGCTCGTCCTGTTCGATCGTTCGTTTAGACTCGCGGCTCACGAGTTCTTCCACAAGCTCCTCATTTTCGGCCATTCGTTTATACTCGCGGCTCACGAGTTCTTCCAGAGCTAGCCATTCGGCTTCTTCATTCAGTAAAATGGCCTCTAGCCCCATTCCACTCCTTTCCACTTTCCCTCCGATCTCCTCAATAACATAATCGGGCTCAACCCGTTCTTCAGTTCCAGACCGTTCCACCTGTCCCGGATTATTTTTACTCCCCCCAGGTGCAGGAGTTCCGATGCCTGTCCCGATTTCTTTATCCTCCCTCCAGGTACAGGAGTCTTCCTCTTCATCCCCGCCAACATCTTCCATCTCCTCATCCCCCAGTCCATCCAACCTGCCCTCCAAAGAATCATCTGTTTGGGGCTTGGCATCTTTTGCCTCGCCCCCCATTGAGCACTCCTCCAAAATTACCCCTTCCGGTAATGGATCTGACCCGCAGGTCGTCTTCTCTTCCGCGCACTCCTCCACCAACACTCCTTCAAACACAAAACTAGACTCATTTTTCCATACTGGTTGTAATGGATCAACTATGTGGTCATTCTCTACATAATACGGCCCGCAGGCCTCCTCACTTCCACCTTGCCCCTCCTCCGCATCTGCTTCGTATCCTGGTTCGAAAGGTTGATCATAATAGCCCTGGTAATAGCTGTCTTTCTCTTCCCAAGTTGATTCTCCATGCGCATACTTGGCTTCATACTCTGGATCAAACGCTTGCTCTCCATAGCCTTCCAATTGTTGTCTTCTATCTTCCCATGTGTAGTCCTTGTATCTAGCATACTGATCTTCGAAAGGCTCCTCATACATGTAGGTTGTTCCAGGTTTGTCACAATGATCGTGGTAAGGCGTGTTTGCCATCCACTCTTCTCTTTCCTCCCAGTGACTCCCTTCACACCCTTCTTCCATCACTGCATCATCAAACTGGCCTGCATTTTCATCTAGTATGGCCCTCTCTCTATCCCTTTGGTTTGCTTCTTTCATTATCTGTTCACGGATTTTCAGTTCGGCCCCCCAGTCTATCTGCTCATCTGACCATAACTCCTCTTTACATGTATCTGGTTTTCCGGCCTCTGAGTCTTCGTCTCTCAATTCGCTTATGGCCTTTGGTAGCTTGGCCTTTTCTCCATGTTGAACTTTTCGCTCCGCCAGCCCCTTCTTCAATGTATTCATCACCTGTATAAATGCACTACGTTGTTCTCCACTCAGTTTTCCACTAGATAATGCCTCTTTTGCCATAGACAATTGATTTTCAACGATAGCATAGTCAACATTGTCTCCTCCATCGACCCTCATCTCACTTTTACTACTAGACTCCTTCATTCGAGCACATGATTTTTCTTGCATTACTTGAGTTCTCTCAGCTTTAACCTTTTCATCTGACATATTACCACTCAGATTTGTATTTTGAGTACATGGCTTCTCTTGAACTACTTGGGGTTTCATAGCTTTTCCTTTTTCATCTGGCATCTTGTCTCCCGCTACCCCCTCTCCATACTCTTCAATGATTTCCACTCTTAACTCCCGCTCTATGAGTAACAAATCAATTTTTGCATTGCTTCTATGTTCTTCAACCCATTCATTGATTTTTCCATTCAACGCTCGAAGTAGTATTTTGATGTCGCTTTGTTTTTCTCTCACTCTAGCCAATCTGTTTTCCAAATCATTTTCTTCTTCTTTAGAAAAAATGTAGCCTTTCTGCACCCACTTCACCTTTGTAGCCCATAAAATCCTCCGTTCATCTTCGCAATCAAACCACTGAGCCAAAACCTTGTTTTTTGAAGCATACAAATTCTCAATCCTCAGCTTCTCGGCTTCGTTACGCTCTTTTTCTTCTTCTTTCTGGTCATTTTTAACTTTTTTCCCACTTTTCTTGCTTTTTCCCATTTTTTGAATTTTTTGTGAATTTTTGATTTTTTTTTGAATTTTTTATGATTTTTCTCGAATTTTTCTGAAAATTTTTGAATTTTTACCTTTTTTACCCATCCCCCGCCTCCGGACGTCTCCGATGCGTCATGCGGGTCCTGCTCTGATACCAAGTGTCACGGACTCCAAAAACCACCACAACATGCCTCGGCACCATAACACATCAAAACATGGCATATCACACCCCTTGGGCCTCAACATGGCACCATAACACGACATCTCACCATAACGCGACATGGTTCCCCAACATAACACGGCACGGTTTCTCAACTCAACACGGTGCCTCAGCGCGACTCGGCACGGCAACGCGACACGGTTCCACAGTCCACCATGATATCTCCCCCCAATGGGCAAGGAGCTTTTTCCTCAAGGCACTTGAAAGTTCTTGGTGCTTACGCAAGGGCTCATGCATGAAACCCTTCATAATGGGCCAACACCCCACTCACCTCTCGCCCCATGAAAAAGACTACCCATCCCCCTCACTCTCACTGTTTGCACTCACCATCCCCACTCACCTATTCCTGGGGGAAGCCCCGAGCCACTTAACCATGCCCAAGCGACACGCACGACGGCCCCATGCTGCGACGCACCCAAGGAGAGCCAAGCCTCGAGTAGGGTACCTCCCCTATAGGTGTTGTGACAAACTCCAAAAATCACCCAAACATGCCCCGGCCCCATATCACACCTCAACTCGACATGATACGCCCCTTGGGACTCAACACGGCACCATAACACGACATATCGCGGCATAACACGGTTTTCCAACTCAACATAGCACCACAGCACGGCATAGCTCAACACGCCACGGAGGGCGACACGGATGGTAACACGCCACGGAAGGTAACACGACGCGGCACCGCGACACGGCCCAGCGCCGACGCGACTCAACAGTCCACCTTGTTATCTCCCCCCATCGGGCAGGGAATTCCTCATGGCACTTGATATTTCTTGGTGCTTACGCAAGGACGCACCCCTGAAACCCTTCATAGTAGCACAAAGCCCCACTCACCTCTCGCCCCATAAAAAGACTACCCTTTCCCCCTCACTCTCACTGTTTGCACTCACCATCCCCACTCACCTATTCCTGGGGGAAGCCCCGAGCCACTTAACCATGCCCAAGTGACACGCACTACGGCCCCATGCCGCGACGCGCCCAAGGAGAGCCAAGCCTCGAGATGTATACCCTACTCGAGGCTTGGCTCTCCTTGGGCGCGTCGCGGCATGGGGCCGTAGTGCGTGTCGCTTGGGCATGGTTAAGTGGCTCGGGGCTTCCCCCAGGAATAGGTGAGTGGGGATGGTGAGTGCAAACAGTGAGAGTGAGGGGGAAAGGGTAGTCTTTTTATGGGGCGAGAGGTGAGTGGGGCTTTGTGCTACTATGAAGGGTTTCAGGGGTGCGTCCTTGCGTAAGCACCAAGAAATATCAAGTGCCATGAGGAATTCCCTGCCCGATGGGGGGAGATAACAAGGTGGACTGTTGAGTCGCGTCGGCGCTAGGCCGTGTCGCGGTGCCGCGTCGTGTTACCTTCCGTGGCGTGTTACCTTCCGTGTCGCCCTCCGTGGCGTGTTGAGCTATGCCGTGCTGTGGTGCTATGTTGAGTTGGAAAACCGTGTTATGCCGCGATATGTCGTGTTATGGTGCCGTGTTGAGTCCCAAGGGGCGTATCATGTCGAGTTGAGGTGTGATATGGGGCCGGGGCATGTTTGGGTGATTTTTGGAGTTTGTCACACTTGGTATCAGAGCGGGACCCCGTGACGCATCGGAGACGTCTGGAGGCGGGGAGGGGCAAAAATAGGCAAAAATTCAAAATTTTTCAGAAAAATTCAGAAAAAATCTTAAAAAATTCAAAAAAATTCAAAAATTCATAAAATTTTCAAAAAATGGGAAAACACTAGAAAAGTGGGAAAAGAGTGAAAAGTGACCAAAAGGAGATGGAAAAAGCACGAATCGAAGCCGAAAAGTGTAGAATTGAGAATTTGTATGATTCGAAACACAAGGTTTTGGCAAGATGGTATGATTGTGAGGATGAACGCAGGATCTTGTGGGCAACGAAGGTGAAATGGCTAAAGAGTGGATATGGTTTTTCGAAGCGGGAGGAGCAGGATTTGGAAAGAAGATTGAATGGAGTAAAAACTAAACAAGTTGGGCTAAAAGAAGAATTACAGGTGCTGAATGACAAACTAGAGGAGTGGCATGAAGAGCATAGAAAATGTCTAAACCTTGACCTATTACATATAGAAAGACAATTGAGATTGTAAATCAGTGAAGAGTATGGGGAGGTACGTGGCCTTCAAGCGCATCACCACGGCGTCATCCAGTTGTGCAGAAAAGAAAGATCCAACTACAAGGAGCAAAGCGAACAGAAGAGCTGCCGACGTCGACACAACCTGTTAGCATTGGCAAAAGACTTAACGAAGTGGAGGCGTCACATGGAAGCTTGTAAGTATACTTGAGCGCATAACTATGTAGGGGCATTTGTATAGTTACCTTCACTTTTTTGAAGTTAGGTATGAGCGTTGGGTTTACTCTTGTAAATAACAAACTCTTATTACCTACTCAACTCGAAGTGGGCTTCGAGTTTTTTGTAGGGGGGGTGTGTATAGGGGAGGTACCCTACTCGAGGCTTGGCTCTCCTTGGGCGCGTCGCGGCATGGGGCCGTAGTGCGTGTCGCTTGGGCATGGTTAAGTGGCTCAAGGCTTCCCCCAGGAATAGGTGAGTGGGGATGGTGAGTGCAAACAGTGAGAGTGAGGGGGAAAGGGTAGTCTTTTTATGGGGCGAGAGGTGAGTGGGGCTTTGTGCTACTATGAAGGGTTTCAGGGGTGCGTCCTTGCGTAAGCACCAAGAAATATCAAGTGCCATGAGGAATTCCCTGCCCGATGGGGGGAGATAACAAGGTGGACTGTTGAGTCGCGTCGGCGCTGGGCCGTGTCGCGGTGCCGCGTCGTGTTACCTTCCGTGGCATGTTACCTTCCGTGTCGCCCTCCGTGGCGTGTTGAGCTATGCCGTGCTGTGGTGCTATGTTGAGTTGGAAAACCGTGTTATGCCGCGATATGTCGTGTTATGGTGCCGTGTTGAGTCCCAAGGGGCGTATCATGTCAAGTTGAGGTGTGATATGGGGCCGGGGCATGTTTGGGTGATTTTTGGAGTTTGTCACAGTGTTTTCGGCTCCAACGGCAAGGCATACCTACAAAGCCCGAAATTTTCCTTGGGGGGGGGGGGGGAAGGGCGCCTCGCGACATGGCGTGTTGAGGGGGGGCCGAATTTTGGGGGGGGGGGGGGCGAATTTTGAAGGGGGGGGGGCCCAAATTTTGAGGGGGGGTGGGGGGGGGCAAATTTTGTAGGGGGGGGGCCGAATTTTGTAGGGGGGGGGGTGGTGTGTGTTGAGAGGGGCCAAATTTTGAAGGGGGGGGGCCGAAATTTTGAGGGGGGGTGGGGGGGGGGAGGGGGGGGCAGAATTTTTGACGGGGGGTGTGTTGAGGGGGGGGGAGGGGGGGGTGGTGTGTGTTGAGAGGGGCCGAATTTTTGAGGGGGGGGGGAGGGGTGGTGTGGTGTGTGTTGAGAGGGGGGGGCGAATTTTGGAGGGGGGGTAGGGGTGGTGTGGTGTGGTGTGCGTTGGGGGGGGGGGGAGGGGGGCAGAATTTTTGAGGGGGCGTCATGGTGGGTGGGTGGGTGTGTCAAGGGGAGGGGAGCACGTCGCGTCTTGTCATGTCATGGGGCGCGGGGGGGGGGAGGGGGGCGTCGCGACATGGTGTGGTGTATGTTGGGGGGGGGGGGCATTGCGGTGGGTGGGTGTGTGTGTTAAGGGGAGGCAGGCATGTCGCGTCGTGTCATGTCATGGGGGGGCGGGGAGGGGGGGGACGCGTCGCGTCGTGTCGTGTCATGGGTGGGGGGTGGGGTGGGGATGTCATGGGGGGGTGACAAGACACGACGCGACGTGCCCCCCTCCCCTTAACACACACACCCACCCACCCACCGCGATGCCTCCCCCCAACACACACCACACCACACCACCCCTCCCCCCCTCCAAAATTTGCCCCCCCCCACCGCGATGCCTCCCCCCCCCAAAAATCCCCCCCCCCAACACACACCACCCCCTCCCCTAAAAAATTCGGCCCCCACCCCCTCAACACACACCACACCACACCACCCCTCCCCCCCTCCAAAATTCGCCCCCCCCCCCCCCCCAACACACACCACCCCACACCACCCCTCCCCCCCCAAAAAATTGGTCCCCCCCCTCAAAACACACCCCCCACCCCTCCCCCCCTCAACACACCCCACACCACACCACACCACCCCTCCCCCCCCCCCCCCCCCCCGTCAACACACACCACCGCACCCCTCCCCCCCCCCAAAATTCGCCCCCCCCCAACACACACCACCCCACCCCCCCCCTAAAAAATTCGGCCCCCCTCCCCTAAACACACACCATACCACACCACCCCTACCCCCCCCCCCCCAAAAATTCGCCCCCCCCTCAACACACACCACCCCACCCCTCCCACCCCCCTCAACACACACCACACCACACCACACCACCCCTCCCCCCCCAACACACACTACCCCACACCACCCCTCTCCCCCCCCAAAAATTTGCCCCCCCCCTCGACACACACCACCCCACCCCTCCCCCCCCCCTCAACACACACCACACCACACCACACCACACCACACCACACCACACCACCCCTCCCTCCCTCAAAAATTCCACCGCCCCCCATCCCCCCCCCCTCAACACACCACACCACACCACCCCTCCCCCCCCCCTCAGAAATTCGCCCCCCCCCCCCTCAACACAAACCACACCACACACCCCTCCCCCACTCCCTCCAAAATTCGGCCCGTCCCCCAACACACACCAACCCACACCACCCCTCCCCCCCCAAAAAATTTGCCCCCCTCTCAACACACACCACCCCACCCCTCCCCCCCCCTCAACACACACCACACCACACCATCCCTCCCCCCCCCAAAAATTCGCCCCCCCCCTCAACACACACCACCCCACCCCTCCCCCACCCCTCAACACACACCACACCACACACCCCCTCCCCCCCTCAAAAATTCCACTGCCCCCCACCCGCCCCCCTCAACACACCACACCACACCACACCACCCCTCCCCCCCTCAAAATATCCACCGCCCCCCCCTGAACACAGACCACACGACACCACCCCTCCCCCCCCTCTAAAATTCGGCCCCCCCCCTCAACACAAACCACCCCACACCTCCCCCCCCTTAAAAAATTCGGCCCTCCCCGCCCCCCCCTCAACACACACCACACCACACCACCCCTCCCCCCCCTCTCCAAAATTCGCCCCCCCCGTCATCACACACCACCCCACCTCACCCCCCTCCCCTTAACACACACACCCACCCACCGCGATGCCCCCCCCCCAACACACACCACACCATGTTGCCACGCCCCCCTCCCTCCCCCCCCCCATGACATGAGATGACGCGACGTGCTCCCCTCCCCTTAACACACACACCCACCCTTCCCCCCCCCTCAAAAATTTGCCCCCCCCCCCAAAAAATTGGCCCCCCCCTCAACACACACCACACCACACCACACCACCCCTCCCCCCCCTCCAAAATTTGCCCCCCCCCCCCCCCCTCAACACACACCACCCCACACCACCCCTTCCCCCCCCCTCAACACACACCACCCCACCCCCCCCCTTAACACACACCACACCACCCCTCCCCCCCCCTCAACACACACCACACCATACCACCCCTCCCCCCCCACCCTCAACACACACCACCCCACACCACCCCTCCCCCCCCCAAAAATTTCCCCCCCACCCCCCCAACACACACCACCCCACCCCCCCCCCCCCCCAACACACACCACACCACCCCTCCCCCCCCTCAAAAATTCCTCCCCCCCCCCTCAACACACACCACACCACCCCTCACCCCCCCCTTACAAATCCCCCCCTCCCCCCTCAACACACACCACACCACACCACCCCTCCCCCCCCTCCAAATTTTGCCTCCCCCCCCCCAAAAATTGCCCCCCCCCTCAGCACACACCACACCACACCACCCCTCCGCCCCCCTCCAAAATTCGCCCCCCCCCCCCCTCAACACACACCACCCCACACCACCCCCCCCCCCCAAAAATTCCCCCCCCCCTAAACACACACCACCCCACCCCCCCCCCCTCAACACACACCACACCACCCCTCCCCCCCCCTCAACACACACCACACCACACCACACCACCCCTCCCCTTCCCCCCCTCCAAATTTCGTCCCCCCCTCAACACACACCACCCCACCCCTCCCCCCCCCCAAAAAATTCGCCCCCCCCTCCAAATTTCGCCCCTTCCCCCCCCAAAAATTCGCTCCCCCCCCCCCCTCCAAAATTCCCCCCCCCCCTCAACACACACCACCCCACACCACCCCTCCCCCCCCCCCAAAAATTCCCCCCCCCCCCCTCAACACACACCACCCCACCCCCCCCCAACACACACCACACCACCCCTCACCCCCCCTTCAAAAATCCCCCCCCCCCTCAACACACACCACACCACCCCTCCCCCCCCTCAAAACCCCCCCCCTCAACAAACACCACACCACACCACACCACACCACCCCTCCCCTTCCCCCCTCTGAATTTCGCCCCCCCCAACACACACCACCCCACCCCCCCCCCAAAAAATTCCGCCCCCCCCTCAACACACACCACACCACACCACCCCTCCCCCCCCTCCAAAATTTGCCCCCCCCCCCCCCCCCGCCCCCAACACACACCACCCCTCCCCCCCGCCCCAAAAATTCGCCCCCCCCCCTCAATACACACCTCCTCACCCTTCCCCCCCCCCCCCCCAACACACACCACACCACCCCTCCCCCCCCCCCCCCCCCGCCCTCAGAAATTCCACCGCCCCCCACCTCCCCCCCTCAACACACCACACCACACCACACCACCCCTCCCCCCCCCCCCCTCAAAAATTCGCCCCCCCCCCCTCAACACACCACACCACCCTCCCCCCCCCCCAAAAATTCGCCCACCCTCCCCCTCAACACACACCTCCCCACCCCTCCCCCCCCTCAAAAATTCGGCCCCTCCCCTCCAAAATTCGCCCCCCCCGCCCTTAACACACACTCCTCCCCCAAAAATTTGCCCCCCCTCAACACACAGCACCCCACCTCTCCCCCCCCCCCCCAAAAAAATTCGCCCCCCCCCCCAAAAAAAATCCCCTCCCCCCCCCCTCAACACACACCACACCACACCACCCCTCCCCCCCCAAAAATTCGCCCCCCCCCCCCCCCCCCCCTCACTACACACCTCCCCACCCTTCCGCCCCCCCCCCCCCCCTCAACACACACCACACCACACCACCCCTCCCCCCCCTCCAAATTTTGCCCCCCCCTCCCAAAAATTGCCCCCCCCCCCCTCAACACACACCACACCACACCACCACTCCCCCCCTCCAAAATTCGCCCCCCCCCCCCCCCCTCAACACACACCACCCCACACCACCCCTCTCCCCCCCCCCCAAAAATTCCCCCCCCCCCTCAACACACACCACACCACCCCTCCCCCCCCCTCAACACACACCACACCACACCACACCACCCCTCCCCTTCCCCCCCTCCAAATTTCGCCCCCCCCCCCCAAAAATTCGCCCCCCCCTCCAAAATTCGCCCCTTCCCCCCCCAAAAATTCGCCCCCCCCCCCTCAACACACACCACACCACACCACACCACCCCTCCCCCCCCCTCAACACACACCACCCCACACCACCCCTCCCCCCCCCCCAAAAATTCCCCCCCCCCCTCAACACACACCACCCCACCCCCCCCCCCCCAACACACACCACACCACCCCTCACCCCCCCTTCAAAAATCCCCCCCCCCCCCTTCAACACACACCACACCACCCCTCCCCCCCCTCAACACACACCACACCACATCACACCACCCCTCCCCTTCCCCCCCTCCAAATTTCGCCCCCCCCTCAACACACACCACCCCACCCCTCCCCCCCCCGCCCCCAAAATATTCGCCCCCCCCCAACACACACCACCCCACCCCCCCCCCCAAAAAATTCGGCCCCCCCCCTCAACACACACCACACCACACCACCCCTCCCCCCCCCTCCAAAATTTGCCCCCCCCCCCCTGCCCCCAACACACACCACCCCTCCCCCCCGCCCCAAAAATTTGCCCCCCCCCTCAATACACACCTCCTCACCCTTCCCCCCCCCCCCCCCCCAACACACACCACACCACACCACACCACCCCTCCCCCCCCTCCCCTCAGAAATTCCATCGCCCCCCACCTCCCCCCCCCTCAACACACCACACCACCCCTCCCCCCCCCCTCAAAAATTCGCCCCCCCCCCCCCCCTCAACACACCACACCACCCTCCCCCCCCCCCCAAAAATTCGCCCACCCTCCCCCTCAACACACACCTCCCCACCCCTCCCCCCCCTCAAAAATTCGGCCCCCCCCCTCCAAAATTCGCCCCCCCCCTTAACACACACTCCTCCCCCAAAAATTTGCCCCCCCCTCAACACACACCACCCCACCCCTCCCCCCCCCCCAAAAAATTCGCCCCCCCCCCCCCCCCCAACACACACCACCCCACCCCCCCCCCCCCCAAAAAAATCCCCCCCCCTCAACACACACCACACCACACCACCCCTCCCCCCCCCCAAAATTCGCCCCCCCCCCCCCCCAACACACACCACCCCTCCCCCCCCCCAAAAATTCGCCCCCCCCCCCCTCAATACACACCTCCCCACCCTTCCGCCCCCCCCCCCCCCCCCTCAACACACACCACACCACACCACACCACACCACACCACCCCTCCCCCCCCCTCCAAAATTCGCCCCCCCCCATCACACACCACCCCACCCCACCCCCCTCCCCTTAACACACACACCCACCCACCGCGATGCCCCCCCCCAACACACACCACACCATGTCGCGATGCCCCCCTCCCCCCCCCCCCCCCCCCGCCCCATGACATGACACGACCCGACGTGCTCCCCTCCCCTTAACACACACACCCACCCCTTCCCCCCCTCAACACGCACCACACCACACCACCCCTCCCCCCCTATAAGGGAGCATCCTCTTGCTTCCTTACAAAACGGTGTTGAGACGAGAATAGGCTGCGTGGTGCGCCATCTTCGAATTACCCGTTCCTTTGTAAATCCTTCTCAATCTAATACATCCTCTCACTTTCATTCTCAAAACTCTCTCACTCTCTTTTCTTGCAATCGTGTTATGTCGTGATGTGCCGTGTCGTGCCGTGCCGTGCCGTGTCGTGACGCGCTGTGACGCGTCGTGTCGTGCTGTGACGTGTTGTGACGTGACGTGTTATGTTGTGCCAAAACCAACTTGGGGATATTTACCTTACGCACTCCTAGTGTGTAACACTTGGTATCAGAGCCTCTCCTCACGCGAAGGCAGGTCCTTCAACGGGCGTGGGAGTGATCATAGTGGAAAGCTATTTGTGTCATCAAAAATGGGTGGACGCAACAAAAGCAAAAGTGCGGCTAGAGAGGAACGAGATGAAATCTCGGTAGCTCTTGGAATTGGGGCCAGTAAACCTCAAATGGAGGTCGGGGATGAGTACCCGACGGAACATGAGGATGATTTGGATGCAGCAGTGAAGGAAAGGGTGGCGCTTCGTAGGGAGCCCAACTCTATTGAGGCCATGCGGGGTATGATGCAAGATCTTTTGGCTACAATGTTACCCAAAGCTATGGGAAAAATTCAGGCTGAAACAGATAATGAAGTTGAACCACATAGAAGACGCAGAAAGAAAGACAGAAGGGATCGGGATGATTCGTCTTCAGACGAAATGGGAAAATTTAAACCACAACCTCCGAACAAGTACAGAGGAGAAAGAGACTCTGTCAGCTTAAATAGATGGATCCGTGAGGTGGATGGCTACCTCAAATTGATGAAAATTTCAAGCCGCCGCAAAGGTCTCGCAGCCGCTCAACTACTGGATGGAGAAGCGGCTAAGTGGCTCATGTTTGAAGAAGAACAGCACGGAGGCAAGCTTTCTTGGGAAGATCTACAGAAAGCAATGATCGACTATTTTGTTCCCAAGAATGAACCCTTCAAAGTCAGAGACGAATGGCGGTTTCTCAAGCAATACAATGGAAAAATGAGGGAATACATTCAAAAATACCGATCTCTTATGCTTCAGCTACACGACATGGACCCGACGACAAAACTACATGGTTTTTTATATGGTCTGCAAAGATGGGCTCGTCAAGAAATAGAAAAACAGGAGCCGGCTACCGTTGCAGATGCCATGAATATGGCTAAAAGGCTATGGGATTTTGAAGGTAGGCAAGTTGGGTCCATGCGCAATCAGTCTTCAGGTGGTACATCATGGGCTCCCAGAACAACGCAAGGGTTCAATCAACCTAATGCTAGTACAGAAACGGCGTGGTCAAGTCAACAACCCCTTCGAATTGAATATACTGAAGGCACAAGGACCGACTCAAGCCCTGCCAGTACGTCTACATCTTTTAGATCTACAGGTGGAGCTTTCGGTCGAAGCAATTTCTCATCACGGGGGGGTTATTCTAGTGGATATAGAGGAAGAGGGGGCCCCCTAGCATGTAATTTATGTGGAGGGCCTCACTTCGCTCGAGATTGTCCCAAAGGGGCAACGGCATCAACAAGTGGCTCTAGAGCAGCTTATGTTCAACCTAATACCCCGTTGCCCCCATCCACAGTTCACATTACAGAAATTGAAGAAGACAGTAAGAATTGGGATCAAAAACCGAGAGTGGGTGCTGTTGAGGCTAATACCTCTCCTACCATGCCTGTTTGTATTCCTCGCATCAACAATATCTATGTTCAGGCAGCAGTGGAAGATATTTCCCAAAATTTAATGGTGGACACAGGTGCCACACACAATTTTCTTTCACCGCAGGTAGCAGCACGCCTTGGCGTCAGGCTCTCGAAGGCAGCAGGCCTTGAAGTGTCATTCGTGCAGGGTAAATACAAAGCTTGTGAAATGGTAAAGGATGTTCGAGTGCAAATAGGGCAGTGGCGCGCAAAGTTAAACTTCATTGTTGTTCCCATGGATGGGTTTGAGGGCATTTTAGGAATGGATTGGGTAGATCAGCACGTGGTGCAAATTTTAGGGATGCAAAGGAATAAGATTTATCTTCAAACCCCAACCACAGTGGTGTGGGTTCCATATTTTCGTACAAGGTTGCAGGAGCATGCGACCTCAGCATCGCCAATTCCGGTGACTAGTCATCTCGACAATAAGCCGGTGAGTCCCTCAACTTCTACTCTTCATACTAGCCACACACAGAAATGGAGTCCCAAAAAGTCAGCTCCAAGGCATACACCAGCAAAGCAACCTTCAGTAACAAGTTGTCACGCAGCAGTGCACCACCCTCATAAGTCTTTTTCGCTCCAACGGCAAGATACACCTACAGAGCCCGAAGTTCCTCAACAACATCAGGAATCGACTTCTTTACCCCAACCCAGTCCCACTCCAAGCTTCATAGGGCAGACAGAGGATCACCATCACGAACAACAGGATCAGAATCAAGTCTCACCGATGTCAGAAATTACAGCTAAGCAGCTAGAAAAAGAATTGAAACATGGGGGACACTTACGTCTTTGCATTACACGCCTAATTGAGGAAGAGCCAGTCATTCAGCAGATTATCTGGACCATAGGGAATGACAAGGTGCAACAGCTCCTCAATCAGTTTCAAGATGTCATGCCTGATCATTTGCCTGATGGGCTGCCTCCTCGCAGAAGTGTCGATCATAAGATTAATCTTTTGCCAGGGGCTCAACCCCCAGCTGGGCCGATTTACAGGATGACAGGCACGGAATTGGTGGAGCTCAAGAAGCAGATTGGTCAAATGGAAGCCTCTGGGCACATGCGGCCAAGTAGATCCCCCTATGGAGCTCCGGTACTATTTGTTAAGAAAAAGGATGGCTCACTCAGACTATGTACCGATTACCGCGCCCTCAACAAATTCACGGTCAGAAATAGATATCCCGTGCCTATCGTTGATGATTTATTGGATTGGCTTCAAGGTGCTAAGTTCTTCACGCGTCTCGACTTGAGGTCGGGATACCATCAGATTCGCATAGCAGAAGGCGACGAAGAAAAGACAGCTTTCCGAAGCCGTTATGGCAGTTATGAATGGCTGGTGATGCCGGAGGGACTCACCAATGCTCCAGCAACCTTTTGTGAACTAATGGATAAAGTTTTTATTGATTTCCTAGATGACTTTGTAATCATCTACATTGATGATGTTTTAATTTACAGCAAAACTCTGGAGGAGCATTTGGAGCATTTGCACAAAATCTTCTCGCGGCTCCGTCAACATCAACTCTATGTTAAGCCGGAGAAGTGCCAGTTTGCAGTTGAGCAGATAGATTTTCTGGGCTTTCTGATAAAGCCGGATGGTATTGCAATTGATCCTAACAAGGTGCAGGCGGTTACAAACTGGCAACCCCCTACTAAGCTTCCACAACTCAGAGAATTTTTGGGGTTTACAGTGTTCTGTCGCCGGTTTATTCAAGACTACAGCAAGATTACAGCACCATTAACAGATTTGACATCCCCCACAACTACTTTTCAGTGGACAGATAAGCAACAACAGGCTTTTGACCAACTCAAGCAGATGATGATACAAGCACCAGTACTCAAGATGGCAGATTTCTCCCCCACATTCGAAGTCCATACTGATGCCTCAGCATACGCCATTGGGGGGGTCCTTATGCAAGATGGACACCCAGTTTGTTATGAATCTAAGAAATTAGATGCTACAGAAAGGAGGTGGGCAACACATGAACAAGAGATGTTCGCAGTGGTATATTGCTTAAGGAAGTGGAGACACTATGTTCAAGACAAACCCACCAAGGTCTATACAGACAATATCTCTCTCAAATATTTCCAAACCCAACCCAAGCTTTCTCCCAAACAAGCCAGGTGGCAGGATTTCCTAGCAGAGTTTGATATAGAAATTTTACACAAGCCTGGATCTTCTAACAAAATGCCAGATGCTCTCAGTCGAAGAGTTGAGTTACAAGCTATCACAGTTGCTGAAAGTAGATTTGCTGATCAAGTTAGAGAGCACATGCAGGGAAATGAAGAAGCAGAGCAGCTAATCAGAGACATAGAATTGGGTAACACACCATGGGGCATGTATGAATTCAAAGATGGACTTATTCATTATCAATCAGCATTATATGTTCCGAAGGTGGCAGCTCTCCGCAACCAAATACTCTGGGAGTGTCATGATAGTCCTATTGGGGGCCATTCCGGTCAGATCCGAACCTTCGATCGGCTTAAACGATTTTTCTACTGGCCGAAGATGCGGGAGGATGTTACACAATATGTTCACACCTGTCCTACCTGTCAAATGGTCAAAGCACAGCGCATGAAGCCACCAGGAGAGCTGCAAGAGATGCCCGTACCGTCCCGTCCTTGGGACGTGGTCAGTATGGACTTCATCACAGAGCTTCCAAAGTCTCATGGTTGTACAACGATTTTTGTGGTAGTTGATTATTTTTCAAAGCAAGCTCATTTCATTCCAACAGAACCGCCCATTACAGCTCCCAAGGTGGCCAAACTGTTCTTTTCAAGAGTTTTCAAATATCATGGTCTACCTTTGGCCATCATCTCAGATCGGGATCCCCGATTTCTAAGCAACATGTGGAGGGAATTATTCAAGGTATTGGATACGCAACTCCGGTTTTCTTCAGCATACCATCCGCAAACCGATGGGCAGACAGAAAGACTCAATCAGGGTATTCAGGATTACATTCGAAGTTATGTTCGAGCAGATCAGAAGGATTGGGCGCAATTTCTGGATATCCTTGAATTTCATTACAACGCCACTCTCCATAGTTCTACTGGGTTTACTCCTTTTGAGATGGCAACTGGTAAAGAAGTCATAACTCCCATGGCCTTAGCAGTAGGTAAGCAATTTATCACAGATCCAGATGCTGAAGAGTTTCTGCTCAATTGGAAACAGCGCATGCAAGTCGCTCAAGACACCCTCCGTCAAAACAAGATTCTAGTAGCCAAGAGATACAACATCAATCGCCGCAAACATGTACAGTTTTTCCCTGGTGATTTGATGTTGGTCAGTTCCAAAAATATAGATCTGCCCAAAAACCTAACTCCGAAGTTCAACAACAGATTTTATGGCCCCTACAATGTGGTAACCAGCATTAATGATGTCACCTACAAACTCCAGTTGCCACCCAACGTTTTAATTCATGATGCCTTTCATGTACAACTACTTCGGAGGTTCCATGCCGACACTAGATTCGGGCGCCAACGTCCTTTGCCAGATCAGCTTAAACAACTACCCTTTGAACCTGAAATCATTCTGGCAACTCGCTTCACCGGCAAACATCCTGAATTCCAGATCAAATGGAAGAATCGCCCAATCAAAGAGGCTGCATGGGTGATTGAACCTTTAGTCATCGAACATGCCCGTGATTTACTGCTGCAGTTCTACAACGAAAGAGAAAATCTAGATCTCTATCATCCACTTTTACCTCCTGAGTGATTTTCTGTCTCACGATTTGTACAGTGAGGAGTGGACAGAATCAATCTACTTCATCTTTTTGGCAAAGTCCTTTGTTCCACAAGTGTAATTGAGTCAGTGGGCAAGGCATAATACTTCTCCATCTCTAACTATCCGTCTTATCTCACACTTGTAAAAATTCCGTGGATAAGACGTGGCTTGTACATACTTCCCTTGTAAATAGCGGGCTAAGACACTGATCTGCTCTCTAGGAGTGGATTGAGACCCCCGATTTCTTTTCAGTCAAATATCCAGTCCCTCTCTCGCCCAATGAGGACATTGAGCTTTCTCGTGGGGGGGGAGTGTATAAGGGAGCATCCTCTTGCTTCCTTACAAAACGGTGTTGAGACGAGACTAGGCTGCGTGGTGCGCCATCTTCGAATTACCCGTTCCTTTGTAAATCCTTCTCAATCTAATACATCCTCTCACTTTCATTCTCAAAACTCTCTCACTCTCTCTTCTTGCAATCGTGTTATGTCGTGATGTGCTGTGTCGTGCCGTGCCGTGCCGTGTCGTGACGCGCTGTGACGCGTCGTGTCGTGCTGTGACGTGTTGTGACGTGACGTGTTATGTTGTGCCAAAACCAACTTGGGGATATTTACCTTACGCACTCCTAGTGTGTAACACCCCCCCCTCAAAAATTCCCCCCCCCCCCCCCTCAACACACACCACACCACACCACCCCTCCCCCCCCTCCAAAATTCGCCCCCCCCCCCGATCACACACCACCCCACCCCACCCCTTCGCCCCCCCCTCAAAAATTCGCCCCCCTTCAAAATTCGGCCCCCCCACCCTCCCCCCTTCTCCCCCCCCTCCAAAATTCGGCCCCCCTCACCATGACATCCCCCCCACCCATAATACAACACGACGTGACGCGCCCCCCATGACATCCCCCAACCCTCCAATGACACGACACGACGCGACGTGCCCCCCTCTCCCCCGCGTCACTCCCCCATGACACGGCACACCCCCCCACCCCACCGCACCCCCCCACGACGCCCCCCCGCACCCCACCTCGAAAAACCCCGCTCCCTCCACGCCACACCACAAATGCCTCCGAAA